>NC_141367.1:15719495-15835313 GCF_963921425.1 Dryas octopetala | reverse complement strand
CCCCCGGCGAAACTTTCGGCGAAATTTCGAGAATTTTCGAAAATTTCGCCGAAATTATCTTGAAAATTTAACAAATAGAGGTTTCGATTTCGACACCCCTAAAAAATCGAAATTTTCGCCGAAAATTTTGAATTTAACACCTTGGATATGGATGCTTTGCCTATCTTATTTTATTGAATTTTAACTTCAATATTTCTATTACAATTTTAATAATTGACTTCTATTTTTTAGTTTATTTTAAATTATAAAGGAAAATTTTGGAATTTCTAATACACTATTAATCGCTAAAAATAAGCCAAAATATATAATCTATTCCGATAATGCATAAGTTGGAATGAGAAAAATTTATCTATAACAGGGATATGAACTGAATTGACATTTTAAAAAATAAATTATGATTTAAAATTAAAAAAAGTGTTATATAATAAAATATAAAAATATAAATATTATTATATTATTAAATTAAAATATTAAATTAGTCATATCACTATTACAAAAAATTTATCCCAATTGCAACTTTTTGGAATGTGTTTTTGTTGGTTAAAAAACCCCTTTACTTTGGCCAAAAACAACAAAAGAACCCCTTTACTTATCGAGTAGGGGCAATTATGGAAATTGGGCACATTGGGTATAGCGTGAAAAGGCAGTGGACTGTGGGACCCACCGATAGAGGGCAGCACTAAAACAAGTCAATGGTTACAATTGCGCGTCGAGTGCGAAGTATTTCTTTGTTTCATTCGTTGGTTGAATTTGAAGTCAAAAGTGGAAGTGGTCCTTCCAAGTCGTAACTCATAAGCTCAGCAGCTCAGAAAGGAAATTACACTTAAAAGTCAAAACCCATTTTTTTCTGACATATAACTGAATAAGTGTACAATAAAAAATGGGTCTTTTCACTCTTTTGTCATGACAGACCTCAATGAATCGTCTCTCTCTCTCTCTCTCTCTCTCTCTCTCTCTCTCTCTCTCTCTCTCTCTCTCTCTCTCTCTCTCTCTCTCTCTCTCTCTCTCTCTCTCTCTCTCTCTCTCTCTCTCATCTCTTTCTTTCTATCTGCCCCTTCCTCATTGGACCACTAGGGTGGCCAGCGATCCCATCTACAAACCAGATTGGAGGCCGGCTAGCTAGGTTGGGTGGAGGTGGGGTAGCTGTTGGGTTTTGCATTTTTTATTTATTATTATATTAATTTTCATTAAGAGTATATATAATAGGTAAGTTGAGGGAAAAAATGAATTTGAAAGTAATGAAAATAGTTTAGGGTGGAGTTTTATGTGCATGTGGAGTTTTAAATGAATCGAATTTTATAAGATTCAACTGTTTAGTTATTATTGTTAAAACTTAAAACTTCAATTGAAAATTATAATATATATATATAAGGGAAAAAGATTATGGGTCCTAATATTGTGTTCCCTAATATGTGCCCTAATGACTTGGAAGTTAATGTGGTTAAATTATTTGTACACCTCACTACTAATTTGCCACGTCACATTAATTAGTTAACACATCATTCGAACAAAAAGACTATTATACCCATTACAAATCAACCACTAATCAAACAGTCCCTCTCATATTCTCAATTCAATTCTCCTTTTTTCCGAATTTATTTCTCCCATTTCAATCCTAGATAGATCTAACTAAAACAAAAAATTCAAAGACAAGAAAAACAAAAACATAAAGCTCCAAATCCATCGTAACAATGGTGGAGGAGGACAATGCAAAGGGTATTGAGACTGCGTTTCGCCACCGTCCAAAGATCTACACAGTGTACAAGTCTTGTCAATACTCAACTCATGCTCTCTATGTGTTCTCGATCAATCTCCAATGGACTTGATTTTTCATAATTCACATATTTGTCAGATCCCACACTCTTAACCAAGGCAATATGAGAAGTTTGAATCAAATACAAACTCAACCATCCAAAATTCTGTATAAACGTCTTTCATTCATTGTATAATTAATTATCTCCTATTTTAATTAGAGGCATCATCTAAGACATTAACTAAACACCATGAAGCATGAAATTACAATTTTCTTTATACTGTTGTTCTCTTGTTTAATCACAACATCTCAATCTTTTTGTTTTTTTGGTGAACCACAACATCTCAATCTAGACCTCCTGTTTGGTTTTTGGTGATTTAAGGGTGGATTCAAGCAATAGAAACAACCTCCTATCGGTTGATTTCTTTGTTTTTTTTTGTTATAATTTAGATTTAGTACATATAACAAAGGGATAAAATCAAATAAAAGTATCAAATGGGTAAAATAGGTTTTGCAAAATCTATGTGTCAAGTAAATAATGACATAGATTTAATAATTAATTAGGATGATAATTTCATGTGATTAGGGTACAAAAATTAAGACGCTCTAGCATTGCCCTATGTATAATTGAAGAATACATTCATAATAAATAATAGACATTTATCACCATCACCGTAGGCGGGCTGGTTTTGAATTTAAAAATATATATGTGGATATCCTACCGACAACTCAATTTATTACCTAATAAAAAAACTACTCAAGTTATTCCAATTTCCATTCATTCTTATCCTCAAGATAAATCTCTCTCTCATTTGTGGGGTAGCATCCACTAAATATCTCTCTCATACTGTCATAATGACGGTATCATTCCAATTTTATCAGATGTCCCTGAATGGACCTGTGATTATCACGGTAGTAGTACATTGATCATTAGGGTTCATCGTTGACTGAATTTAAAGGTGTTTAAAGACTTGGTGCTAGAGTTAGAACACATTTTTCAAATTTTTTGAAGGTTCTATGTTTAATGTTTGTGTGAATTGTGACTTAAAAATATAATTTGTGTTAACAAAATAGAAAATAAGTTTGGATTTAGGAGTAAACAAGGTTGTAATTTGTGGTTTATTGATAAAGAATTCCTTAATTTTTTAAAATTTTACTTAATGATAAAAATAAGAGCAAATTATAATTTATACCTCTGAAATTTGGAGTGTTTCACAACTTGTATTCTATAACAATAATGTTAGTTGTCCCACATTTTTTTTCCCACATTTGTATCCCACATGATGTGTCATTACTTTACTGGAAGAGTATTTCCTTTTTCTTTTTTAGGTTTTATTTTTTAATTTGTAGTGTCCAATGTATGAATGACATGTAAGATGGTATGAAATTGTGGTATAAAAATGTGGTAAGTATAGCATTACTGATTCTATAATTTCAATTTTTTTAATTTAGTACCTAATATTTTGATTTACTTATAATTTTGTCTAATTATACATTAATTGAGGAATTGTCAGTTGTGGGTCTTTCATTTTTGTCGACCTGTAAGGCTAAATGACCTCTATGCGTATGTAATTTCAGTACATCAAATTGATATGAATTTTAAGAGGTCATTCAAACAAAAAATATTCATATCAAACAGCTAAAGTACTTCTTATGGGGCAACTTGAGAGGTCGTTTAGCCTTACAAGTCAGCAAAAATGTTGGACCCACAACTGCCATGTACGTCATCAATAAATGTTTGATTAGACAATCAAACAACGACAATAGTCATCGTAAGTAATCGAAACGTTAGATACTAAATTGTAAAAATTGAAACGATAGAGTGCAAGTTGTGAAATACCCCAAACTTCAGAGGTGTACAATAAGTTGCAATTTGCTCTAAAAATAAACTACCATTCTCCCCTTCATCTAGGGATGGGTATTTTTAGTAGACAAATAGAGTTTTAAATCGGACCAAACTGATCGGTCCAATTTTTTTATTTTTTTTTTCAAACTTTGACATAAACACCGAACCGAACCGGCTTGAATATCTCAAACTGTCAGTTTTGACTGAATTGAACTAATTAGCTTCCTTAAAAACTAAAAAGAAGAAGTCACATGTCATTTACCTATTGGTTGTAGCACAAACATACTATGGTGCTCCCCATATTAGATCTTTCTTAACCCTAATACCATCTTCTTCTTCCCTAGTTGCCGCTGACTAGGGGTGGGCAAAAACCGTCAAACTGTTCAAACCGGTCGGACCAAATTTGAAAAAATGGTTTGGTTTGGAACCAGTCAACAAAAAGTCAACATTTTGGAGAAACTGGACCGGACCGATTTGGTTTTGGTTGAGTTTTTCACAAACTGCCTAGACCGGACCGAACCAGATATATGCAATTTATTATTAATTTAAATATTTTTATTACACACAAATAGTTTAATTGAAGATATTTAACATATGGTTTGATAAAATTAAAAAAAAGGTTTAATGAATAATCTTATATTTAACTAATAATTTTTGTTTAATTGTTTGTTAAAACAAATGGTTGAATTGAATCTTTTAATAATTTAGTTTCCATTTTTTCTTTAAACACACCTATAATTGTATAATAATTTAACTAATATACCTATCATTATTTATGTATATATAATTATGTATACATTAACTAGTTAGTAGTTATATAAACTAGTTAATGTAGTTAGTAACTTAGTAATTACATAAACTAGCTAGTTAGTAATTATATAAAGTTATAAGCTTAAATTGTTAATACTCTAATCCTAATGTCTTTTTTAGTTTGGCCAATCCCTAATCCAAATGTATTTTTTTTATTTGGCCAAACCCCAATTCTAAATTCCTAATGTATTTTTTTTTATTTGGTCAAACTGTCAAACCAAACCGGTTATTAATGGTTTTGTTTACAACTTATTTTTGTGTCAAACCGGACTGAACTAAACCGTTCAATTTTATTGGTTTGGTTTTTGGTTTGATGCTTAAACCGGACCGCGCCCACCCCTACCACTGACCCCTTATTCTTCCCCCTTCTCATTTGCTCCCTGTCACACTCTCTATCTCTCTCTCTCTCTCTTCTCGTTGTAGATTTTGTCTTCCTCGACACATAAATCTCAAGATCCCAGTGCTAAACCATTCTTTGAATGAAACTAAATTGACTAGTCAGCGTACAAAACTTGTCGGTCTTGGCTTTGTCGGCGTCGGTGTCAGTGGCAGTTCTCGTTTATGGCGTACTGCCAAGGTCGGTTTGGTATCACCTCCCTTCATCTCTTTCATCATCTTCTCACTCTCTTTATTAAAACAAAAAACAAAAACATGATTGAGTTTTTTAGTTTTTATTGGCTATGTTTGAGAGTAAGAAGAAAAACAATATGATAAAACTGTCAATTATATTCTAGTCAAAGAAAGAATAGAACAACAAATTATAATGAGACTTAATGCGTCAGATAAACAACGGTTTAGCCTAAATCTGACAAGAAAATTAACTTTATCCGATTTAATTTATCAATGGATTCTTAATAACTAAATCTATATCCAATGCTTTGAACTATCAGATATCTTATTCGAAAATATTTTATTCATATTAAATAATTTAATGTATAAAAAATCAAATTATTTTATATATATGTATAAAATATATGTAATAAATATAGAAAAATAAGTTATATATTATATTAAATCAGATTGGATTATTATCATATCAAATCTACTAAAATTCATATTTATTCTGTTAATTTAACGGGTTATCGCATTATCAAATTAAATCACCAAATCCATCTCCTATTAATTACACCGAATTCAGATGGGTAATAGCTTGCGGGGGAGTACCCCCTGCGCCCCCCTTTCCCCGTTGTCCATTAAAGATTGAAGTATACCGTTCGACTCCTTTCGAGGGAGTCTCACTCTCATTCTGTGTTCTATTCAAGCTAAAAGGAAGGGGAAGTTTATCATAAGTGATCAGTGAATCGGGAGATGTTTCGGCTTATATTCCTACAAATGTAATTTCCATTACAGATGGACAAATATTCTTATCTGCCGATTTATTCAATGCTGGAATCAGACCAGCCATTAATGTGGGTATTTCTGTTTCCAGAGTAGGATCCGCAGCTCAAATTAAAGCCATGAAACAAGTAGCTGGCAAATCAAAATTGGAATTGGCACAATTTGCAGAATTAGAAGCCTTTGCACAATTCGCTTCTGATCTCGATAAAGCTACTCAGAATCAATTGGCAAGAGGTCAACGATTACGCGAGTTGCTCAAACAATCTCAATCAGCCCCTCTTGGGGTGGAAGAACAGATACTAACTATTTATACTGGAACGAACGGTTATCTTGATTCATTAGAAATTGGACAGGTAAGGAAATTTCTTGTTGAGTTACGTACTTACTTAAAAACGTATAAACCTCAGTTCTTAAAAAGGTATTTACATTTTCAATTGAGATGAGATGATTCTTTAAATAAAAAAATAATCAATAACATCAAAGTATATTGTCTCCTGCTTAGACTGATAAATCCAAGAGAAATTACTATATCCTCTATTCAAAGGGGAGAAATGAGTCTGGATATTCTGAATAATTAAGTATTACAATAATTTATTTATATCTATAAATCTATAGAGCAAGGATAAATAATTACACCCCAAAAAAGAATATTTGATATGAATCATAAAGCCCATAACTTGACCCATAAAAACTATTTATTGTAGTTCGGTTATTCAGAATCATTAACCAATTAATTTCCCTGCCTATTCAATGCCAGGCATAATGAGTATAAGTGCCTCAAAAAAACTCTCTTTTCGTCCTATCTTATGAACTTTAAGGTGTATGAAGTTTCATATTTGATTCAAGCAGGACCCAGGATTCTATTTTATCATCAATCCAATCACCGTTCACGTTTTTTTTTTTTCTTATCAATGAATAGATCTCTTTACTTGTATGACTTAGATGTCTCGTATTTCTCGAAAAAGCGATTCGATTGATGGGATTTGGTATGATACTTATGAAATCGATTGAAATGAAATCTTTAGGATAAATCAATGCAATTTAGGAGGACTCAATGAAAGGACATCAATTCAAATCCTGAATTTTCGAATTGAGAGAGATATTGAGAGAGATCAAGAATTCTCACTATTTCTTAGATTTATAGGAAAGGATGGGAGATGCTTGGTTTTATCACTTGATGTTGGTTGCAAATGTCGAAGACATTGGAGCCACCACTTGAGATTGCGTTTATAGCTTTTGCATTCATGCAAGTGTAGAAGTGTAGTGGGCAAACACAATAATGAAAAATCAAACTTGATAACATCAGTTTACAAAAGCCTAGGAGCCAAACCCCAAATCAATTACATTCATGGTAGCCACAAGGCCCACAACCATCGGGCCTTTGTTGCTTTTACTGAATTTCTTTCAGGACCACAAAGTGCTTTTAGGAGTTTGCTTAAAAGAGAATTTATGGCCAGCAAATGTATGTATCTGAAGCTGAGTTTCAAATCCTTGTTCTGTTTAACTCCACTAGAAAATGAGGGGTTGTCCCAAACAATAAAAGAAAAGCAGAATTTGAACAATACAATGAATCCAAGCATTTGAAACAACAACATCAGGTCTTAAAAAGACAAATCAATCTCTCCACATAGAGTAATTACATGGCTTTTTATTACTGGTAAAGCCGATTGGTGCTTCTGTGACTTTCTCTACTACAACACAGCCATCACAATCGAGTCTATACCAAATATCAAATCCTTCTAGAGTCAGATGGTATATTATGTCTCCAGAAGAGTGTGGAGGCACCTCTCTTCCAGGGCTAGAAGGTTCCTCATCGTGGCAATCATCTGAACTATCATTCAATTGCTTACCATTTTCTGACTTAATGAAGGAATGATGAGGTCGTTTTCGTTGAGCCATTGATCGAATATCCCATGAAAGCACCTGCTTTATCAAGTTTTGGAACTCATCTGGTGAAGCATAGAGTGAATTCTTTCCCTAAAACAAAACAAATATGGATAAAAATAATAAGCACAGTGATTAGCACTTCATTATGTGAGAGAATAAAGTTTTTCCCAGTTTAAGCGGTTAAAATTTTAACTGTTTTCATGGCGAAGGAATAACATTTTTAAACAGAAGATTTACATGGCTAAAGAACATGCCTCTCTTTCCTTTCCCCCCTTCCAGGGCAAGTTATTTTCTCTTCACAAGCAAAGATAAATTCTTTACAAACGGCATCCTTGAACTTTTAGTTATACACACTCCAAAATGAACAGAAGTATGTGTTTAATACAGATCAGGTACCACCTAAGAATAAGATGACTAAGGACAAAATAACCAATCTGTCAATTGTGGACTGTTAAAATAGAGAAAATTAGAAATCATTTGACAAACCAATGGTTACAAGGATGGACTGATGGAAGTGAAGTCTGGAGACCTACCGACCCAGATGCGCATGGGCTGCTAAGAACTCCCATGGGGGTTTCGTATAGAATGCAGGTTCAGGACCTAGATTGATGGAAGGATAGGCCAACAGGAATATAGCAGTCTTATCAATTACCCCCAGATAATCCTATTCTGCACAACGAGATAGGACAGAAGGTAGACCCTTTACTAAAATTGCAGAACATCCCAATATAAAGCAACAAAAACTGCCAGAATGAGGATGTCACAGACTCACAGGACAGTAAGTTGTTGAATCTTCTAGGATTTAATTACAGAGGACTTTTCCTACACCAGATTAGGATGTAGAGCTTATGTTCTACCGATAATATAAATGAAGATCTATATAGTTCTTTGATAGGAAAGATAGACCTATATATCCCCATATTTTGCTCACCAAAAAAGATAGACCTATATATCAATGAACTTGCACACAAGGTACAGTAATTTGCAGATAAACTCTATGAATCCAATGATGGGGCGCCTATTTGAAGTCAACAGGAGTCAGTTTCACTGTCAGATTTCCAAATTCTCAAGGTCAAAATTTGGCATTCAGGTTTTTCTATTTTTTATTTTTCTTGGACAGAATGATCTTTGGGTGATCAGTTATATCCTGTTGATTCCTGTTATTATTTCTGGGCCTTTTTTCTGACAAGTCCAGTATTTCTGGGCTTAATTTATTGTATTAGTACTACCATTCCCACTGTAGAGGCCTCCTGATTTGAGGCTTCTTTTTATTTCTTTCCTTTGGTGTTATGAAGAGTTTGGCTATTACCCACGGAGTGTTAGGAAGCAGGCAATTGAAGCAATTTGTAGAGAGAAATGAACAATTAGAAAAAAAAATAATAATAACAAAATTAGTAGGAATCCCCCTAAAAAGAGTGGAACAGGGACTTGATACTTTAAGTAAATATTAGACCACTCACTTCTATTGCCCAACAATCAGCAAGTGTCGAAGTGAAGCCCTCAGAGAAACTAACAGAAGCTACTGCTAATGAACTGTCCACCTGCAGAAAAAATCGACATTATTTCAAAACAAGGAGGGAATCGATGCCACAAGTTACCAGAACAGTTACAACATGTTAAATTAAATAATTAACACAGGAGGATGCCTCAGAGTCAGAGGTAGGTGTGTTTCCTTTAAAAATCACAATACAGTTGAACATCAATATTTCACAATCTCTAAAACCGTAATGATCAGGGAATACTAAACTATCTACAACTAATATACACGTACAGTTTTCCATAATAGGTGTTTAAAAGTTTTGGTTATCTATTCTCACTGCGCAGTTCTAAACCCCAAATGAATCCATGCTGCACACTCTACCCTCAACTGAAGCGGAGAATCTGTGTTTAGCAGCATATGCACTATAGTGTATAAACATTTTATAACTACACAACACTTGACTTTCAACCTCCAAGTTTAATAGCTGAATATGCTCATGAATATAATATAGTTATCTTATTGTGCAAAAAGTAAAATCTTGTATGTCAAGAATACATAATCACAATTTCCTGAAAGACCATGGGAATAATACCGTTAACCACTTTGGCAGTCTTGCTCCTTGGATGCTGTCACAGTAGGGTAGATAAGGTTTGACATCAAGTACTGGCTGTTGATAAAATTAAAAAAACAAGTGTGAATTGTAAATTAAGAAAACCAGCACCAAAGAAAATGGGTGTGGCCCGTAGAGACGAAAAATGTAAAACTTACTGTCCCATCAACCAAATCCACACCAGAGAGTAGAAGTGTATGCCCTTTTACAGCGTCCACCTAAAGTACACAGGTATTCTTATAAGACTTAATACTTTCCCTTTTGACTATAATTTTTTTTTTAAAAGAAACAAAATTTATTAATCTTTTCAAGGAATGATACAATAGCAGCAGACAAGAAATCCACTGATTAAAAGTAATATATCTAACGGCATAAGATATGAAGCTATAAAGAACTTCAACAACGAAAGTATCCTAAAGCTACCTTGCAAGTAGCAGAGTAGTTGAAAGAGATAGATCCTTAAATTCTACTGAGACCGAGGCCCAAAGTGAAGATGAAAAGTATGATTATGATAGTTGATAACAAAAAGTATAACTATCCTAATATTACTTCACAATCGTGGGTATTTCTGTTATTGAAGCTCCATTTTTGACATTCTGTCTTTCTCACAGTGCCCCTAAAATCCTAAATGTAACCTAAGTCTTAAGGAGTATAAATAAGACTTTGGGAGGCCTGAAAACCAAGATTCAAACCCTAAAAGTGAGTGAAAAAATACTTGTATGCTCTTGTATTTGGATTTTCTTTCTAAAACGTTGAAACATTATTTATGCTAGAACAGTCTTGAATTCATTTTAAGTCACAGATGTATGCCATCTTCCTCAACCAGGTTAACTAAATTAATTAAGGTGATTAAGAGCTCAAGAATTCAAAGATGGCTCAAAGCTCATGCTCCCTTCATAAGAGCCACGCAACCTTCCAGTTGTAAATGGGCCTTTCTGAATTCTCCTTTTAGTAGAAGTCAAATTACTTGAGACTGAATTTATACTTACACAAAATATATGTAGGATTATTTTCAAAGGGAAGAAAAAAGAAAGAAAGAAAGAAAACATTAGATGGGTTCTTCTTCTCCACTTCCATAACCGGTTTTAATATTTGTCTAATGCAGACATTGATAAATTTGCTTTTGAGCCACTATAAAAGATGCATCTATTCTTTCTTTCTTTTTTTTATGCCCAAAAATACCCCAGGCAGACCCGGATTCAAAACTGGAGCCCCCCACCGAACCCTACAATCTTTGGGAGCTAGGAAACACTAGCAAACAGGTAGATAGGTACCTTTGAGGAATCGGACCTCAGACCACATGGGAGCACACCATGGGCCTGACCACTTAACTAAATACTTGTTGGTCTATAAAAGATGCATCTATTTAGCAGCAGTATAATCTTACCTTTGCAACAGTGAGCCCAATGGGGCATGGCCTGTGTGGAGATCGTGTTGCAAAGAGTCCCATCTTTTCACCATTCCGTCCTGGCACTCTGACCTATCCATCCAGTCAACCTTTTTGTAAAATTAAAAAGAATAATTAATAACTGAAGTCACTGTCAGCAGTATACCAGTGAGTAGAGGCACACACCTTCGCCTTGAACTTTGATTTAGTTGGATCCGTCCAAAGCTTCTCTAGATTTGTATTTAGATGGAAAAAATATATAACCCAGCAATGAGAATATTCTCCAAGACCCTCAAGTGATGCTGGAGGAACACGAGCTGGATTAAAGATCAAACATGCCCTGGCAAGAGGTACAAGTAAAGGTTGCCTAGGTGTCCCATTCCTGCAGAATTAAGAAGTGAAGGTTCATTAATGGGACATTAAAGAAAGAACTTTGCAAGCACAGCAAATATGCACTTTCTGAAAAGCTTTTTCCCCAATATGTAGACAAAAAAATGCAATGAACTTTTAGCAACCAAAGTAAGGCATAACTTGGAAAATTCATTTTTCCACATTAAGTAATAATGCTGACAAAGGAAGCAAAGAATCTCAGGGAATTGCAGATGACCAAGGAGAAACTCTGGAGAAATATGAGCCCTGTTAAACTAAGCATGCCCAAGCAAGAGGTGCAAACTAAAGATTGCCTAGGTATCCCATTCATGCCTGTGGACCATATTACTCTAACCATATGATAAACCTTCTTGTAATAATTTCAACTGCACTATTTAATTTATGAATGACTTTTTTGACAAATGATGGAACACATCAAACATACCTACCGGGGATTGAACCATTGAACTCAACCTTAACCCTTATTTTAAGAGGGAGGAGGTGCCACTAAGCCCAAAGACCATTCGCCATCTATATGAAATTGTTTTTAATATTACACCAGGCACACCCAAATAAGTGATATATTGATTCAAGTTGAAGTTCTGAACCATTTATGGGGCCAACAAACAATCTAATTTTAATAACATTACTGAAAAATTTCACCATAGTGTGATTTCCGTACACATAAAAACATGTCCAAAAGCATGAAGGGCAGAGCATTTTGAAAAATTCCAATTTACTCAAAAAAATGACTAGCTTTTCCAATTAACTCGATTCTCAATTTTGGAAAATCATATTGTTTTGATATCAGTATCTATCTTCTCTTTATACTTGAATTCCTCAAGCATTATCAGATTTCTTCAACCACTTGACTTCATGAGGGATAAACACTTCCAGCCATCAGATCTAGCTATAGCCTCACTCACCCAACGATTTTGAGTGGCATATTCTTATTATCATCTTGAGAAATGGAAGATATATGACAATGCAGACAAGGAATGAGAAACAAAGATCTCTAATTTGGAATACAAAACATTGCCCACCAAAGTACCTCGTAGAGAAGCATGACTGGATGACACCAATAGGTATCATGGGGTAAGAAATCAGCTCCAATTTATCATACTTAGGTTGTGTTAGCCCTTTCCTCAAAGCCTTCATTACAAAATGAAAGAGTTTAGCAAGCACAATGGAAATGAATAATGGCATATGAAGTGCCAATGATAAGAATCTATAGTACTGTCAGCTCAGCAACAATGTGGAAAGATACTCATATGTAATGGAATGAATACAATTGTCTAGGCATTGCCTAAGCGTACAGAGTATAACATAACCAATGGTTAAGAGACTGTTTAGACACCATTTTTTTTTTTTTTTGGATTAATCAACTGTAGTCCATGAGATTGTAACTCAGACCTCCTCTGACAATGGGAGACTGGCTGCCATCCACTTGGGACCAACTGGCCATTGGCCCAACCCATCAAATTTCCAATTGCATATGTACATGCTATAAATGAATTCAATTAAATGCAGAACCACAGCTCTTTATTCTATGTTAGATCTCTGAGAAAGTGCAAAGAAAATTCTTTTCAACAAGAATTTTTTTTAAGAGCCAACAAAAGCCTAGTACTAATAATCAGCTAAATCTATGTTGAGTTTTCTTTTTACTCATCAGAAACTAACACTTATATCAAAAGGGTCAGTATCTTTTGCTTTCCTTAGTCTGTTTCTTTTCTTTTAGTGGGGGATAAGAGCTGGGAAGCAAAGGTTACCTGCTGAGCCCGAATTCGACCTTGCCTTTCAGCAACACATTTGTTTAAGGAGCCCTTGAGAGATTTCTCGAGCTCTCGAATCTTGGAATCCAAATCCCTCGACTTTCTTTTCAGGAAATACACTATTGAAGATCAAAAGAAAGATAAATTACAAGAACCCAATACAACACAAAAAAGAAAAAAAGAAAGGAAAAGTAATATACACACAGGAAAAGGCAGTGGAGGCGGAGAGAGCTGCGAGTGCAAAGGTTATGGTGGCAGTTAACCATTTTGATTCTGTGATGTAGCCCATGAATGCTCGGTCTTGAGTCTTGTCTGTGAAAGGGTGAGTGTGAAATCAGTTTCTTTAGGTATTTTTGGTTCTGGGTTTGAGAATGCATTGACCAAACTGGAGTTAAGGGTTTAACATGAGTGTTACATCAGTTGTCGCTGTGTACTGGCGTGGCGGCTGTCCAACTGTGTCTGGCTCCCAAACACAGAAAAATAGTTTTGCTTTAAAAAGGTTAGTATTCTACTTCGCCACTAAAAGTCCATACCTTCTACCATAAGGACATACGTCCAATATCATTCAAGAGTGGGAAACTACACCCTACTACAAAAAGATACACTCATACAAAATTTAAGGGTTAGATGGAGTGTGCGTAGGTTTTAAGCGTCAAATGAGTGTAGTAAGGTACTTAAAAGGTTAGATGAGTGTTCGCACCCTATAAAAATCAGTAATGCTACACTTACCACATTTTTATACCACAATTTCATACCATCTTACATGACATTCATACATTGGACACTAAAAATTAAAAAATAAAACCTAAAAAAGAAAAAAGAAATACCTTTCTAATAAAGTAAACACACAACAGGTGAGATACAAATGTGAAAAAAAAAAAATGAGACAATTAGCATTATTGTATAAAAATAATAAAATATTTATGTTCAAGTGTAGAAAGGTTAATAAGAAAAAATAGGGGCAATTATATTCATACCCTTCTAAATACTCGCTATACCATACATCAATTCGCTACATCAATTTTTGTTAAACTTCCATTTTTACCCTCAAATTAGATTAAAAGATAAAAAACAGTAGAAAATAAAGAAAAATATCAGAACCCACCACACCTTGACTTAGCATCCCCACCTCTCCTTGTGACACTCTTATTTTACCGCTCCTAATTTTTCGTGTGTTATAAGAAAAAGATTTTGTTAATTTTAAAATATTGACAACTCAAAAAGTTAACTAAAGACATTCAAACTCACAAATTTAACTTGCGATAACATTCAAGCCCACAAAAAATAACTTCCAAACTAGTAACATTCTAGAAGCCCAATTGCACATTCAGGAGCCAAGCAATCCATTTGAAAAAAGAGGAGCATAGCTTCTTGTGAGTCTGATTCAGGAACCCAGTCAAGAACTCACCCACCTTTTGGTATTGCGCTCAGCAGAAGAGAGTTGCAAATTATGTAAACAAGAGTTTTTATCATTCCATAATGACCCCAGAATAGTTCCAACTCTCTTCATACATTTGCCACTACACAGAATAGTTCCAGCTCCATATCAAACTACACAGCATGCAAGGCAAATAGCCACTTCTAGTTCATTTTCACTAACCCAACCACCCACCCTGCGAAAACTAGCAAAGTTGGGTGAGTGACAATGAACACAAAATGACTATATATTTTGCACTTGAACGCTTGTTCACGGTTCCGTCAACAAATTTGACAGAAATGGATCTCGTCCTTGAATTGCAAACGTCTCAAACGACATGGACGTAATTGTTGACATTAAAACTACAGAGACAAAATTGAAATAATGGCCAAACTATAAGGACAAAATTGGTCATTCGCCTATATAAAGAGTATTTGATAACCATTAGGAAATGAATTTCCTAAACTTCTTGTTAAAAAATCAAAAGAAGGAAAATTGGTGGCTGCGCTGCAGCAATATTTACAAACCTCAATTGATCTGTATCAATAAATGCAAGTTTTAACAACTCTAGAATCAACTCAGCACTTGACGTACTTACATATCATTGTATCCCATTACAAGTTTCTTTTACATACATATCCTTTCTGTAGCGGATGTCTTCTAATCTGTTGGACATTATGGGCCGTACTTGTCAATGTTATAGAACTCTATGTTCTTGTACTTCTGGGATATTATCTCTGCCTGAACTTTTCTTGCAGTGTCTGTTGCGCAACCAACAAGAATGAGAACAGATGTGCCTGCAAATCCCCGAAATGCAGTTAGGTGCGAGACTTGTTCAATCACAGCAGGACCAGCAGCCAGGATTGCCAGAAAGGCTGAACCAAGAACTGAGATTCTACTTAGAACCTACATAAAAGCAAAAAAGGACATTAAAAAATCCATGTTAGTTTGAAGCCAACAAGATGCAACTTTCATTCCAAACTTCAAACGTGCTGATAGAAATCCACAAAATTCACAATAGACTACATGATGAGATGCAACACCTTTGCATAAAGGAACAAATGACATATAAGGTGAAATCTTGGAAGCAACATACTAGCTGAAAGCTGAAATTTTGGTAATACTCACTGAAAGTTGAATTGGACTAGGCATGGTGTGTAAAAAAATGCTTTGAGAATCTACACTCGAAGCCATGAATATATAAGTTGGCACTACTCCACAGAAAAACAAAACATAGTATCTATTATAACATATTATATATTTCCGGGCCAAAAAAAAAATTATATATTTACATAGATGCGAGAGAGAAGGAGAGAGAGTGCGGCTCAAACAAGAAAAAGCATGAAGAAGTGCAGTCTCGCATATTTCGCTCAAGTGGTTTTTTCCAGAGAGCACTCGTTCCAGATTTGGTGAAGTCTCTAGCGATCGAGTGGTCCACTTTCCTTGTAGCCCTAGGTCTATGTGGTCTACTGGAACCTAAAGAGTAAGAATTGAGAGCCCATAAATAGGCCTTTAAAGCTCTTAGCCTCAACACAACAATTTAGAGACTTTTAGAGAGAATTTAAAGTTTAGGGTTTTGTGAGCCTGTGAGATTTGGGTGTAAGTGGAAATTCTATATTGAGAATTTGGGCTGAGAGAAGAGATACAACTTTACTGTGAAGGAAGAGCCCATTTTCTCCAATTTTAATCTTCTTCATCTCTTCTAGTATATCGTCATCATTGTCCATGGACATAACCCACTTTGGTGTGAACCACGTAATTCTTGTGTTCTTGTGGTATTACTTGTTTTTGGGTATATTTTCTTCTTTATTATTTTTTCGTGTTTGGGGTTTCCAATCTTGGGCTAGGAATTTGGTGTGCAAAATTCCTGACAAGAAGAACATATATCAAGGATTCTATGTATTAAAATCATGTTTTTTTTTTTTTTTCTTCACATTCTCACAGCACAGGGCAAATAAAATGAACTACAATGCTCTACTGGGAAGGGGTAAAAAACAGCAGCCCCACAAATCAATCTTGTTTCTTCTATTTCTGTGGGTAAGTATAAAAAGATTTCAACATGTTACCTGATAAGATCCCAGTCACAGCCGGATTTTGAATTAGCAAGATGCTTCAGCGATGACTCACCAACCTTGCTGACTCACCAAACTTGCTAACTGAACATCCAGCTGTGACTGGGATCTTTTCATTACCATTGCAATCAAACTCAAGAAGGTAAATAGCTAAGAGAGTTCAGAAAAAATTGAATATAGGATACTTTTATTTGAATTTCACAACCATTAGCTGAAAAAATAAAAAACCAATATAGAGAAAGCTCATGATTCATGAGCATGATAACTGATTGATATAGTATGCAACAAATTAGACTCTCAATTTTCTATTGTAGACACCTAGATGCTTATAAATGTTCACATTCTAAGCACTACAGGTTGATAGGTCAATGCTACTTCACAGGTTGACAAGTTAATGTCAATTAAAAAAAAAATGAAACAACATTATTATGCACAATAACTCCAGAACAAGATTATGCATGTCTAATTGAATATCAAGTTGACTGATTAAACACTCCAAATTAAGAATGCAAATAATCAGCTACATTCTTTTTTTAACAAAGAAGAAAGTTACCGTCTTAAGAAATGCAGCTGTACTTTTACCCGGTCGAACAAGTGGAATTGATGCACCTTGGCGCTTCAACTGTTCACTTACATCATCAGGATCCAACTGTAGGAAAGTGTAGTAGTAGTTGAAGAAGCCTATTAAAATGATGTTGGTGGGGAGATAGAGAGAACCTACAAAGAGTTGTCAGGTAACTTTTAGGATATCAGATGTTCCAACTACTAAAAATGGAATGTAAGTGCAACTAAAACAGTGGAACTTTTGCTTTTTTATTTAATTCAAATTATTATTACGAATCTAGTCCTTACAATGGATTCTATCATTACAACTTCCACAAATGAAATTCACATGAATTTAAACTAAGAAGACCTAGTTTCATCTCAGATCAGTGCAAAGAGAGGATCTCCTAATTACCATAATAAGACTAAAAGAAAAAAAAAACAATTAATACCAAGTCCAGTTACAAGGGTAGTTGGAAAGAAATGAGTGGTTAAAAACCAAGAAGATCAACTTCTAATACAGAAGCCATTGAAAGAGTTATCTATTTCATGATGCACCAGATGTCTATATACAAAACAGGTGAGTTGTGGAAAATGCAGCAGTTTTTCAGGCCCGGTTGTGTCGGTTGAAATGAAGAAAGTATATAAGCCAATATATAGTTCTTATTGAGCTTATGACCTCTTCATCTTCAACAACTAGCACAAGTAAAAAGTGTGATTCTTACCCCCTGGATTTAAAGCCACTGCAGCCTGCTTTAATGCAGCTAAACCGGTGAAGCGTGCTAGAGTACCAGGAAGAGCCAATGATGATGTAGAAAAAATTATTGGCATCACTCCAGAACTATTCACCTGCTTAGTTGAATTAGTTAGATAATTACAAATATTAGAAGTAAATTACAATCCTGGCATAAGGAAACAAAATATGATATCTGTAAATTTGAGACAATACAAGCAGTATGCAATATAAAGTAAAAAATACATAGGCCGAACAGGAATAATGGTAGGTGATATTTATGATATGGAAATAGAACAACCATCACACTGGTAGGTGATATTTATTATATGGAAATAGAACTTTATTATTCATGATGATTCTAAATTTAGAATACCTGAAACTAAGGTGCTGGAAAAAAAAGAAAAAAAGAAAAAAAGGAAAGATCAGAAAGAAAAGAATCAGTGTATGGTGCATTCGCTAGAAGCTGTAGTTATTAACAGAGAGAATGTCAGTAGAGGTGATATCAAGAACACTTACGAATAATAAATGTAGTTATTAACAGAGAGAATTCAGTTGAGGTGATATCAAGAACACTAAAGAGTAATGAATGTAGGTGATATCAAGAACACTTACGAATAATGAATACACCAGAGACAGGTTGAGTTCATCTTGAAGACTAGAATAATGCAGAATGCATTATGAGAGATTGTATTACATAAAAAATAAACCTAGATATTCCAGATTAGGGAAATAAAATGTTCATAATGACCTTCTTATACAATTTAATGGTTTCTTGAGTTGATCTGTACGCCTTTACCTAGTATTATAGAACGTACATATGTTCATCTTTCATTTGCATGAGTAACTAGAAAAGATGAATCAGAGAACAGAAAGAAGAGGTAGAGGAATTTGACTTTTAACTACTCAGTGTACAAAGGTGTGAAAAAGTTATTTTATTTTTTTGTTTGCTAGAAAGGGAGTTAAAAAGTTCATATGAAAGAAAATTCCCCTTCATAAGATATGAAATCATCAACAAATCGGAAGAAAAAATACATAGACCAAATACTCACACAATGGACAAACACAGGCATGCACATTAGTATATACACGTTTGACTATATAAACGTGCGGACAATATCTAAGAACAGCCAACATTGCATTGGGATAGCAAAGCAAATTATTATAAGGTGCCCACAGTACCCATGGGTAGCAGAAGTGACAATTCATACACTAATACCCCCAACCAACTAAAAGAAAAAAAGAACAAGAACAGCTGCAATCTAAAATGATCAATATTTATTAAGATGAAGCACTCAATAATTTAATAGCAAGGATAGTCCTACATGGAGCAGAATGGTGATGCAGAATCTTATTGTTGAGACTGAAGAGTCAGTGATAGAATTGTAGTTCTACGTCAGTAACACCGCTATACACTCCAGCATGGATACTGTCTCATTCCAGTTGTTCTATTATCTATCTTTTGAAAAGGAACATTACCTTGAGGAACAAAACAGGTTATGAGGAACTGTTGTGCGCAAGGCAGTGAAAGGCTTTATATAACAAATATTCCCTTACATATGATAGAGAATCCTCACCAACTAGAAGCAAATGTAGAAAAAGAAGAAAAGGGATTTTTTTTTTTTTTTTTGAGTAAGACCTGCATACTCAATTTTTGAACTCCTAGCACATCAATTTACTAGGAATTGTGATGAAGACTCTCCAACAGAGTACTCTTTATGTGTAAGTAAGAACTATTAGTAGATCGCACATATTTTGCTGCATTTGTAAGAACTAGTATCATAATGTTGACAACAAGACAGGCAAATGGTAGGCTTGAACTAAATATGGAACAAAATCAAATACAAGATGGCCCATAGCCATGGTGTCAGCTGTACTGTGACCCACACCATTGTCATGGGAAGATGGCGGCAGTAGTTAAAATGCCTCTCTATTGAACTTTGGAGGTCAACTAAGAAATGGTTTATCTCATGAGGAGATGTAAGTGACTGTAATCACTCTGCATTGGCGGGGAAGACAATTATGTTTCCAAAGTGTGTCCAAACGAGTGTTTTCTAAAACACTAAAACATTAAATCACTCTGAATATAAAAGTGTCTGTAACTCTAAAACTTCAGAAACTTATGGAAGAAGCTGAAGTACAAACCTTAAAGGGTAGGTAAGCGGATCTTTGAGGCCCTCCACTTCTGCTGGTGTATCTTGAGGCATAGTTGATTGGAATTTTCCTCTCTGCTTCCTGAAATCCTTTGTTTAAATCATTGTGAACATTCTCCACATCCAGAAAGCAAATCTTTGTAATAAAAGAAGCATTTACCTGAACATATACAATACCAAGGACCAAGAGAAAGAAGGAAATAATGATGGTGGCAAGTCCAACATAGTTACCATCCTGAAATGCCTGTGCAACAGTCCTACCAACAGATGCTGGAAAGTAGGAGATGATGCTTGTGAATATTAAAAGAGATGTGCCATTTCCAAGTTTTAGGTCTGAGATTCGTTCTCCAATGTACGTCGTCAACACTGAGCCAAGTGTCAATAAGGCAACAGATGAGAGCACCCACTCTGTACTGAAGTCATTGACATATGGACGAAGGTAGAATACTTGGCCAATTGCCTTCCAGTAAAAAGAGGCAGATATAAGCATATCTCATCAAATACCTCATAGCAATAATAATTATTAAAAGGTGATGCACAGATTTTTCACAAGTGATTTCTTGATATACATAAAGGAATTTTAGGACAACATGTTCACAGTTCATCATTCCAGACTGTCCAATATCTTACTAGTAGTAGATTCCAGATTTGTCTCAAATATTCACCGTTTGCCCGAATCGGACTATCCAAATCATCACACACCATAACTGCCCTCCAATTGCCCAATTTTATTTTTACTACTAATCAAATGAAACACTCTCTAGTGTAGTGGTTATGAAATAGGTTTTTCTTTCGCATCATATGATCATTCAAGAATTTAATCCTTTTTCAAATAGTTCAGTTCCAATTTTTTGTCAATCCACAACATGGTCTTCCCCTCCTCTGAACAGTGTGTTTGAATGAAGAAATTTAACTCAGTGTTTAGGGAAAAGTCGGGATTTGGAATATGAAAATCTCTAATTCCTTGTTTGGTATCACCAACAAGGAAATCTTGTAATTTTTGCGAAAGAAATGTGGAATTTGGGGTCATAACTTCTGACTTTAAATTCCACCTAAATATGTGTTATTTTCAAAATCCAAGACATGCAATGAGGTTAAAGAACAAAAGCCACAGTCATCATCACCGCAATCACCACCACCGCTACCACTACCATAACCCCTGCCTCCATCACAGTCGCCACCACAACCACCATCCAGCCACCGCCACCACAAACTCAGGTTCAATCAACCCTACCACATACTTTTTTTAGCCACATTTCTACCACTACCACCATCACCTTCATGGTTGTTGGAAGAGTGACGTAATTAGAGGCCAATTTAAGGAAGGTTGTACCGTTGTACAATGTCCTAGAATAGGCACGAATGAAGATGTAATTAGGCTGACTTATTGTACTTTCCTTATTTTTGTATACTTGTACAGCTACTTAAACTCCTCCGTATTGATTTATAGAAATTAATTTCCAAAATTCTCTCTCTCACGTCAATGGTATTGCTCATAAAGTTGATGCAGCACTACTGCCATTAAAATTAAGCTCACAACCTTAACCACCTTCAATTCCATTTATTACTACCTCCCTGGCTACAGATGATGCAACCGCAACTATGAACACTACAACCACCACCACAACAAAATAACATCGACTTATATATCAAGTTTCCATCCTGTTATTGACCACTATTACCATCACTTACCATGTCATTATTACTTGAATTTCACTACCATCACTCTGATTTCTACTGTTGCCAACATTGACACCATTAGCATTGCTGTCAATAATACTGCTATCCAATTATACATATACTACTGTCATTTGTCACTTTCACTGGGATGTCACCAAGACACTGGTCTCACCACACCATTGTCACCTCTACTACCACTACCAGTCTACCACCAATGTTGCCACCATAACTAAATAACTACTATTGTTGTACTACTTATCAATACAACGCTATTCTCTAAGTATTTTACTGAATGATTATTAATCATATTCACTTCCAACCAAGCAACAGTAAGTATGCAAATAGCTATTACACAACTCTATTCTCTAGGTCACTAAAAAATTCATTTTGATTAATAATTGCCCCAACTGAAATTCTATTAAGACTCACAGCTTGTAAACTGCAAGCCCATACTAAAGTTGAAAACAAGAAGGCTCAAATCCCTAACCTGGACTACGGCAAACCCAACTGAAGCATATTGAGTATATCGGAGAATTTTCTTTCTTCCTGCTTCACCTTCTCTTTTCTGAAGATCCTGCAACTTGGGATAAACTTGTGCAAGAAGCTGGAAGACAATACTAGCATTGATGAAGGGAACAATGCCGAGTGAACATATCCCAAGTCTTCCAATGCCTCCTCCAGAAAATGAATCCAAAGTGCCCAATAAACTGTTCTGGTCCAAATTTCCAACAAAAGCCTCACGATTTACCCCACCAAGAGGTATATATATTCCAAGTCGAGATAAGGCCAGATATGCCAACAGCTTCAGAAACTTTCCTGGTAATGGACCTTTGAAGAAGTCTCCAAAATCAATGGAACTGTCCTCTATTGCAGCTGTGAATGTCAAAGTATCCTAATCAACTGCTGAAAACTACAAATATCAATTGCAACTTCAAGAGATCTAAGGAGCTTATTAAATATTTATACATCAACAAGCAAACCTGCCAATCCTCGAGCTGAAGTAGTTTTCTCCTTCTTTGAACTTGAGGCACTCTCTAATGTTTGTGATAATAGGCATAGGAAACTTTCCCAGGTTGCATTTAAACTAGAATGTACATCTGAATTGATGCCCAAGGGATCAAAAACTGAGGCTTCAGAGCTGCAAAGTAACTTAAATCAGCTAGAGGGGCAAAAAAGAATTTGAGTTTCATATTATATATAAATCAGTGTATAACTAGGGAAATGGAATTATGAACTGATACTACATTTCAAGAGGATAAATGTGGGATTGTGTTGCTTTGAAAAATCATGCAATAAAATGAAAAAATAGCATGCAAAACATGATGCAATACTACCTAGCCAGTTCACTTTAACTGCAATGCATTGCAAGATTCAATGGTCAAAGATGCACTACTCACAATATACCTGGTAGAAGAAGATGAAAGAAACTTTGATATGAAACAATCCACAAAAGAAATAGACACGTAGTCATTAGTTAGATGATTCCAGAAATGAACAAATCAGCAGCTTTCCTGTAGTCCTATACTTTACAAATTGGTATATAGAAAATATGTTTCTTCAATTTTATTTTTGGTCCGATATTTCTGATTCTAGATCATCAATGACCAAATATTATATCTTTTCGGACACATCAATGTATACCATATTGGCGTCTTCTATAACCGCAATGGCAGGTGCCTGTCCCAACAATTCTAGTTACTGTCTTTACATCATCTAACCTAGCCTTTCATAAAACTTACAGGTGAATTGGGGTTCACTGCCACATTATATTACCAGCAATTCCCAACGCTTTGACGTCAGTCAAGTTTGCATAGCTGATAGTTCAAGAAAACTTCACTATAAGTATTATTTCGGTTGCATTTAACAAATTGACATTCAGTCTGCAACTTGAGAGAGAATATTACCAATATTTTCGAAACCCAATTCTATCTAATCCAAACCATCAATTTCAATTTCTAGCTTTTCTAATTGCTGCACTTGTATGTGGAAAAGTATAATGTTAGTTGAGAGAGTAAACAGATAGAGATTATAAAACCGTTATAATGCAGTTAGGTATTCTCATAACATACATACCATTACAAAGCCAAAATCCTAAGACCCATTTGGGAGGAAAACTCCAGAGGACCATCCCAGAAGGCCGAATTGAGAAATTAATGAGCAAAAAAATCATCTAGGAAGAAAAAGCTGAAAAGGGTATACCTCTTGGAGAGAACGCCAAGCTTCCAAGATATAGCGCTGTTGGGTTTTCTGTGAGTAGAGAAGCTGGCTTTGCACACTGATCGTTTCAGTCTTGGAGAGGGTTTGGGACTAAGATACGAGAAGCTATGGAGGTTGTTGAAGCAAAGCGGAGAAGAAGAAAAGGCTCCTCTGACCGTTATCAACATTATTATCCCTACTAGACTCACTCACTTTTGAGTTTTGGCCGTGCCTCTCTCTCTCTCTCTCTCGCTGTGTTCGTTGTTGGCGGTTTTAGTTAACCAAGGGAGCGAGTGGCGCTCATTGGTGAGAGTGGGCTCGATTATTGTGTACGGATTTCATTTGCTCCTAATAGGAGGATTAGGAGCAAACCTTTCTTGTAATGTGTCTTTATGGCTATAAACACGTGAAGTATATACATTTGCAATTTTTTTTGAGAAAAAAAAATTATACGGGTACTTTATTTAGAAGGTCAAAATAAAAAGAAACTTAATTCATAGTTTATCTGGTCAAGCGCTCAGCAGTTCTTACCAAACACTTTGCATCTGCATCTGTCGAGCTCTTAGCAAGAATGTTGAGTCCTCGACAGCTTTTTTTACATTGCTGACCACGCGCACACAAAATAGAGTGTCTTTTGGCTTAATTTTTTCTTTAGGTGAATTTCCAATTAAGAACCTTACATTTTTTGTCCTTGCAAGTAATTTATTAATATCTTTAACCTTTTTTACACTTGCAATGTCTAAAATATCCTTGATATAATAGTTTATTAAAACCTAGGAGTGAGCATAATAACCGTGAAACCGAACTGAACCAAGTGTAAAAACTGAAAAATAACTGAGTTGACCAAAATTGGTCAACACAGAGGAAAAATCGAACCGAAATGCACCGGTTCCGGTTTCAATTACACACACATTTTAACCAATCTGAACCGAACCGGACCGGCCTAATATAAATGTATATATATATATTAAAATCCACATGTTTTATTTTTACTGGCCAAGAGGCAAGTTCTATTCTTGTGGAATAGAACCGGCTACACCTGATGCCTTTGTAACTTAAGGGTTTCGAGCCTCAACCCCCACTCTTCAGCCTCCTCCTCACTCATCTCTGAGTCAACCTCGATCTCACTTTCTCATCTCTTAGCTCTCACCTACCATCTTAACTCTCTTAGACTCTGAGTCTCTTAATCTTTCATCTTTCACCTACCATCGTATTAGACTCTAGATAGGAATAAATAGTCCATGTCAGTTGTTTAGTGTCCACTTATATTATTTAATTACCTGACTATGTAAACCGGACTGAGATTTTAATACTCTCCTTACTTGACTAATTAATACAACCCACACACCTAGAATTAGATAATACACGCTTAATTATAAAGAATTGGGAAAACAAAAACATGCTGAAAATCAACAACGTTATTTTCATGTTCTTCTCCCTAGGATTCTTCTCTGCTATCTTCTTCACAGGTTCTTCTCTTACTCTTCTCCAAGTATCCATCTCTCACTCTCTCTCTCATACCCTCTCCGATATGCTTCTTCTTGCTTCTTCTCTGTTCTTCTCTTTCTTTATATATTTCCTCTTCTATGTATGATGTCTAATTATCTCTTCTTATTTTTTCTTTTAAATTTATTCAATAAATCCTTTTATTACATTTTTTTGGGAATTAGGTTATGATTTTTTCTTCAAACTTTGCTTTTGGGCGGTGTTTTTCTATGTGGTTTGAAGTTTAAGATGTTACCTTTGGGAGTTATTTTGCTACCACATTTATTATGTTATTTTGCTTTCAGCTCGTCGTCCTCCATCGCCATATCCATGTGGTTCAGTAAACCCCAATCGGCTTTCATGGGCATCTTCTTTTCCCAAGCTCGGCATCTCCTTCAACTGCAACACAACCACTCTTATTCCTAATCTCATCCGCACTCCCAACAAGGCATGCTTCCACTACTTCGCTTTAACTCTCTCTCTCTTTTTTCTTCTTCATGTTAAGTTTGCTTTTTCTTAAATCCTTATATTGACAATGAGCAAAATGTTGGGAATTCTTCATAGAGCTTGATTTTGTGATGTTGTGATTGTATGCATATATGGACTGAATTGTTTCAATGAGAAAACCGGGTTTTTGTCACCTTTAGTTGAGAGAGGTATTGGTAAATTGTTAACAGCTTCTGACCCAGTTCGATTTTGTGCGGTGTACAAAATGTTATTGTTGGTATTTTTTTAGAATGGGAAGTGCTGCATTAATGTAGCTAAGGTGTTTGATGAAATCAATAGGGGAATGGAAGAGGAAATGTTTTGAAATGATGGGTCAAGTTTGGTCTCCAATAAAATGGGTTTTATCTGATGAAGAAACTGCATTTTCAAAGTTGCAGACTTATACTTGTATGGTTTTATTGTTAACAGGGGCTGGCGGAGTTGGTGGGTTTTATTGTATTGTTCTCATTGTACATGTATTCATGTGATGTTCTTTGTTTTTTCCTAAGCGTTCAATTAATGCATGATTATCTATATTGCTTTTACTAATTTTATTCCTTTATATTATGCCTAGATATGGATGAAAACTATAACAAATAGTTTTGTGCAACGATCAGAACCAAGACCCAACATTGCTGCTGAATTGGCAAAGATGGACTTGTCTATTGATGACCAAATTAAGGCATTAAGGTTGATTTTGGAGAAGGCAAGTGATGAGAGAACATTCCTGACATTTAATGGTGTTATGCGAAAAGCATTTGTACTTCTCTTACTTGGGCGAGGGGGCTCTGCTTAAGTTGAAGTAGTTTGTGCACCTTGTTGCAGTTTAGTTTATAAACAAATTTCCATTTGGCTCTTATCACATTAGTATGTGATCACTTTGAATTATGCATTATTTGTACTGTTTTTATTATCGTATTTGAGTATGTTGAAATTTTTATGAGATATGAGGAGTTGAACAATATGTTTATTATGTCTTCAGTTTGGATCTTGGCAAATAAAGATGTGCTTCTTTTCGGTCAATAAAGATGTGCTTATATACTATGTAAAACGTATGATCCTAAGTTCTACAATTATGAGAATGAATTTCCTCATGTCCTCTTGTCCTATAGATCTTGGCAAAAACAAAAGAAAAAAAAATCTTATCATATGAATCTTGCCAAAAATAATTTGTGTCATATGACTTTTAATTTTCACTAAGTTATCAAAGAATTAAAAAAATAGTTTGATCCCCTGCTATCCGACGAAGTATCAAACACAGTATAACTTAGACTATTTATCCGGAACAGTATCAAACGCCTGATAATATTCTGGATAAACAGTCAGTACTCTCCGGAACAGATTAATACTATCCGACAGAAATTAGTCAATATAGTTCGACGTACCAAACGAGCCCTTCATGTAAGTGTCTTTATGGCTATAAACACGTGAAGTATATACACGTGAAGTATATACATTTGCAATTTTTTTTTAGAAAAAAAAAAATTATACGGGTACTTTATTTAGAATGTCAAAATAAAAAGAAACTTAACTCATAGTTTATCTGGTCAAGCGCTCAGCAGTTCTTGCCAAACACTTTGCATCTGCATCTGTCGAGCTCTTAGCAAGAATGTTGAGTCCTCGACAGCTTTTTTTACACGGCTGACCACGCGCACACAAAATAGAATGTCTTTTGCTTAATTTTTTCTTTAGGTGAATTTTCAATTAAGAACCTTGCATTTTTTGTCCTTGCAAGTGATTTATTAATATCTTTAACCTTTTTTACACTTGCAATGTCTAAAATACCCTTGATATAATAGTTTATTAAAACCTAGGAGTGAGCATAATAACAGTGAAACCGAACTGAACCAAGTGTAAAAACTGAAAAATAACTGAGTTGACCAAAATTGGTCAACACAGAGGAAAAATCGAATCGAAATGCACCGGTTCCGGTTTCAATTACACACACATTTTAACCCTTCTGAACCGAACCGGACCGGCCTAATATAAATGTATATATATATTCAAATCCACATGTTTTATTTTTACTGGCCAAGAGGCAAGTTCTATTCTTGTGGAATAGAACCGGCTACACCTGATCCCTTTGTAACTTAAGGGTTTCGAGCCTCAACCCCCACTTTTCAGCCTCCTCCTCAATCATCTCTGAGTCTACCTCGATCTCACTTTCTCATCTCTTAGCTCTCACCTACCATCTTAACTCTCTTAGACTCTGCGTCTCTTACTCTTTCATTTTTCACCTCTCAATCACTATGAGTCTCTGATCTCTCGTTTCTTATCTGTCGTAGGCTCGTAGCTTCAAAAGGTATGTCTCATATCTCTCATTCTCATATCTCGTCTCTCATCTCTCACTCTCTCATTTAGGGTTTCGAATTGAAATTAGGGTTTAGGGTTTGATTTGGGGATTTGGGGTTTCGAATGGAAATTAGGGTTTAGGGTTTAATTCTACTTGTTGCATGTCTGAAATTGAATCAATTGATCCATTATGCAATTAATTATGGTTTATGAATTGATTTAATGAATGATTTTCAATTATCAATTGAATGAATTAGGGTTTATCAATTTATTTAATCAGTGATTTTCAATTATTGTTAAACTGTTAATTGTGCATTTTATAATAGTGATTTTAAGTTTTAACCGTTTCAATTCATATGCATTATGCAGGTTCTTTTTCGGGTTTATCAAATTGTGAAGCAGCATTTTGGTGCCAACTGCCAAGTAGCTTCTGAAGCATCATAATGAGGTAAGCTTCTCTCTGAGGTTTAGTGCCATGTAGAAATAAATAGGTTTTGATGATACATGCATGCTCTGTTATGATTGTGAATATTTTAGAATTGTGAATGATAATGATTGTGATAATGAGAATGATAATAAGAATAATTTATAATGAGAAATGAGAATGTTGATGATTGTGAATATGTAAGATAACTAAGAAATGTTACATGCATGCTCTGTTATGATTGTGAATGAGAATGATTGAGAATTGTGAATCTAACAAGGAAATGTTTTAGAATCTCTAAGATAGGTAGGTGCAATACTAAATATGTTCTTCCTTTTTTTAATTTAGGGTTTAGTGTGCTTTTAAAGAGGGATTGAACCCCAGTCACAAGAGCAACCTAGTCATGCAACATCATCCACTGCATCTGCAACATCACCAACACCATCACCAACTCAAATTGACAAAACTATACCACCTACCCCAACTAGTGGTGGCCTTCCACTATTACCTCCTTCTACTGGTTCCAGGAAACTAGTAATCGAAGGAGAAATCCCAGGTATGGGATCACTTTGAGAGGTATGATGATGTATGTGAGATTACCAAGGCAGATGCAGAGAGTGAAAAAGAGAGCTAGGTGCAAGTACTGCCCTGCTCACTATGTTGTTGGCCCCATTATAAATGGGACCTCAACCATGAAAAAACACATTGAACAACAGTGTAAGGCTTACCCTGGGAGAGTACAAGTTAAAAAGTAAAAGACCTTGTCTTTTGACCAAACAGTGGGTGGTCTAGTGGCTAGAAGTGTACTAAGGATGATTAGCTCAAGGCTTGTGTGGAAATTGTAATAATAGATGAGTCATCATTTAGCTTTACTGAAGGTAAGGGTTTAGGAGATTTTGTAGTGTTCTCTGCCCCTTTTTCCAAGTATCATCTTGAAGGACACTTGTTAGGCATTAATTTCATGACCATGCATGATCGATGACATGAAATTAAAAATGAAAGGTGATTAAGCATCACATAGAGTATGCCTCACAATCGACACTTGGACAAGTTGTCAAAACATTAACTACATGGTAATCGCTGCCCACTTTGTAGATAATGATTGAAAGCTACACAAAAGAATTCTAAACTTTTGTGTCATATATAGCTAATCACAAGGGAAATTCAATAGAAAAGCTTCTAGAACAATGTTTGTTAGAATGAGGTGTGGAGAAGGCTCTTACCATTACAGCAGGTAATACCACTACAAACACAATGACAATTGCGTATTTAAAAGGTAAGATGAAGCATTGGACAAATTCTAAGATGGTGTTAGGGGGAAAGTATATGCATGTGAGGTATTGTGCTCACATTGTGAATTTGATAGTGGGAGATAGCTTGAAAAAATTAGAAAAGTCAATCTTGGCTATTAGGAATGTTATGAAGTATGTGAGATCCTCTTCTCAAAGGTTGGAGTATTTCAAGGGTTGTGTGGCAAATGAGAAAATTGAGTGTAAAAGTCTTATGGTGTTGGATGTCCCAACTAGGTGGAATTCCACCTATTTGATGTTAAGTGCAGTATTGAAGTTTGAAAAGGCCTTTGTTAGAATGGGAGAGGAAGATGAGAATGCTTATTTGAGTTGGTTTGGTGAAGAAGAAAAAGGGGTAGTAGCTTCTGCCAATCCTAAAAAAAGGGTATGACCACCAAAGGGTTAAGATTGGAATAATACCACTATGTTTGTAAACTTTTTTAAGGTGTTCTATGACATGACCTTGAAGATAAGTGTGTCTTTACAACCAGTTGTTCATGAAACTTTCCATGATTTAATTTCCATTGAAGAGGAAATTAAGTGTTTGTTTAGGGATAATGATATGTCTTTAGGAAATGATGATGTTGATGAATCTGATGCCCAAATGGTTTTGAATGATATGGGAGATGGGATGAGGAAGAAATTTGACAAGTATTGGGGGGACCTTGATAAAATAAACCAATTATTGCTGGTTACACTTGTGCTTTACCCTCGATACAATTTGGGGAACTTGGCATATGTTTTGCAAACATACTGCTTAGATGCAGAAGCTGCCAATAAAAAGACAAATGAGGTCAAAGATATTTTAATTAAGATGTTTAATGAGTATACAACTCCAACTCGCCAAAGTGGTAGTTCTAGTGCTAGTAGTGTCACGCGTCAGTCTGGTCCTACTACTTCAACTAGTCTTACTACTTCAACTAGTCCTACTACTATGACAGGTTGTAAGGAACCTAGAAGAGGAAGAAAAAAGCATGAAATGACTGGAGTTTGGATGAAAAAAGCTACAACAAACAATGTTGTTGTGTTGGAGCATGAAGTTGATTGGTATGTACATTATTGATCCTATTGAAAAAGTGGATCCATACCTAGACTTTGATGTTCTGAAATGGTGGAAACACAATGGGGTTAAATACCCTAGTTTGGCAACTATTGCAAAGGATATCCTTGTAATTCCAGTATCCACAGTAGCTTCTGAAGCTTACTTTAGCACATAAGGGAGGGTAGTTAATCCTTTTGGTGCTTCTTTGACTCCAAAGATGGTTGAGGCCTTAATTTGTTGTCAAAATTGGTTAAGGTCCGAAGACATCTCCTCTCTACAATATGAACCATTCATTGAAGAGATGAAGTTTTATGAACTTCTTGTAGTGTTAGTTTCTAACTTAAAACTATTTTTTGTGTTAGTTACAACTTAACCAATTGAATCATAACTTGTATACTGTTTTTTTTTTTTTGTTTTTTTTTTAACAGAAATCATGTGCTCAGCCACTTCTAATAAAATTGTTCATGTTACATTTCAGTCTTAGGCAGTTAGCATCATTGAGTTGTGGATTGTAAGTTGTAACTTTGTAAGTTCTGCATCATTGTGTTAGGTTGTTAGGATTATTATCTAGTTGAAAATTGAAATAATATTGGTTTGGGTTGGTGCATATCGTTGTATTAAGCTGTTGCATGCTGGAGGGTGGAGATGATGAAGGTATATGATGACTGACTTAGTGTAATTTGAGGCTTTGAGTTGCTAGAGGTTAGAGTTTTTGTTATTTTTTTGGTGTAATTTAAGCTGTTGGTTGGTCTGTAAACTTTGTTATTTTTTTTGTTGGTTTGTAAGTTAAGTAGTTAACTTTGTTATTTTGTCTGGTTGATTTGTAAGTTAGGTTGTTAACTTGTAGACTTGTAGTCACCTCTTCTATTTGTAAGGTTCAAAAACTTGTAATTTTAGTTTTTAACTAGCATGCAAATAAATGGTTCAAAAACTTGGAAGTTGTAACTTCATTTTTTGGTTAAGTTGTAATTTGCTAATCTGGTTAGGCGGAGGCTATTTCGACCACCCTTCATTGCTGAGTAGACCACCCCAACATATTTGGACAAATTTTTCCTATTTTACCCTTTCTTGCAAAAAATTATGGAATCACTCAAACTCATTCAGCAGCATGTGATCGAAATATACTAAGAAGTTTGGCAACTTACGGCCGAATATAATGAAAATGTTCGACAACATACTGCCGAATATCTTTTTCATTTCCATTCGGTGGTTACTCACCGAAAACTTCACCAATGTTTGACGTTAGGTGTCGAATAACTACAAATATTTCGACAGATAAGTGTCGAATGACCCGACTAATAAAATTGAAATTTTTTATTTTAAGGGTAAAATTGGAATCTAAAAATAAGGTGGTCAACTCAGCAATTTAGGATGGTCGGAATAGCCTGAGCCATATGGTCGGGTTCATTTTTAAGCAAATTTTGGGCTTATTTTTAAGCGAATGGTTGGGTTTGCAGCAAAAATTGGTTATGTGAGGCCAAAAAAAATAATTGGTCTTAGACCCAAAACTGAAATGGAAAATTGAACTGAACCAAAATTGGAAATGTTTGGATTAGTTCAGTTTTCTAACATCTTTTCTAGTTTTCAGAATCAAATCGAACCATAATTGCATGTCCGGCTTGCCTCACAGTTTTAGGGGTAAACCGAGCCAAACCAAACCATGCCCACCCCTAGTTTAGGTTGAATGGCACTCTAAAATTAGACCTACGCCTAATTTTTTCCAAAATAAATAAGTTTGCTAATCAAGACCTTTGTGTTGATAAAAAACAAAAAACAAAAATACACCTTTGTGTAAACTTGAAGGGTCCAAATCCAAACTCTGATGGGTCTTGTTCTAGTAGGACCAATAGTTACCAGTTTGTTTTAATTTCAATCTCTTAAGTAATCCAATATGGGAGATAAGCCCATCAGGCCCACCAAGCTTGTCTTATATAGAATATGAGCTCTGTCAACTATATATAACCCAAATCAATGTTTTAGCCCTTGCGCTTTTAAATGAATGTAGTTTTTTTGGCCGGGAATGAATGTAGTTTGTTGGTGACTGAAAAATAAATAAAAAGTAGATGAAAAAAAAAAAAAAAAAACATAAAAATTGATTACCAGTTTATTACATAGACCACAGGGAAATTAAACCTAGATTCGTAGAGCGGTTTACCACTTTACCCCAAGACAATACAATGTAGAAGGCCTCAACGTTGTGGATCAAATTGACTTCACCGTACAATTGACATAATCAAACTATTAACAACGATAATTTACAATGTTCCATTATTAAAAATCTGCTCATGAACTAAACTACTAATAAGGAGCAATCAAAATTCAGACAAAAAAAAAACATAATTAACAATTTTGGAGAGATCCCAAATTTAATTTTTCTTTTTAAATTTAAAAAAATTAAGAAAAATTTTAACTACAAATTCATAGTTTGCTATAAACATTTTAATAAATTATTCTCAAGTCCTGCTTTTTAATGATAAATCTACAAACCAAGCCAATTAAAAAGTAAGTTCCAGCTCAATCTGTCTGTGTAGTGAGGATGAAATATATACTACCGAGCGCTTGGAAGGGTACCGAAGACTCGGCATGGTAGCTTGTAGATGTTTTTTTTTTTCACTTGTAGATGCTTTTTTGTAGGTTGTAGATGCATATTTTTAGATTGCAGATAACACATTTTAGGTTGTGTAGATGCATATTTTAGGTTGCAGATACAGCTTTTAGATGCACGCATATACATCTGCCACCGAGCGCTTAGGGACAGTTTTGGTTTCTACTTAATTTTTGGGTCAATTGGGGTTTTGATTAAATTTATTTCTTATTTTGTGTTTCTAATTAAAACAGCCTAAACTTTTTACATCCTCCTCCCAAACTAATTACTTTGCAAATTGATAACCTAGAAAAAGGTAAAATTAAGAAAGAGAAAAATAATAGAGGAAAAGCTTTTACAAGTGTACATTTGAATCCAAGGTATGCCAGCTCCACCATACAATGAGCAGCGGTGTACAAGATTTGAATTCACTGTACATGTTACAATAGATTCCTTTACAATATATTCTTCATCTCATGCTATTAGCCTAATTAATATTATTAATTGATTTTTAAACCAACACGTTGAGAAAAAGATTGGATATTGTTTGGAAGATGTGTATTTGCCATCCTTTTAGCTCTTGTCCCCTTTCCTAAAAGGTAGATCAACCCAGCATTTTAAAATTCAATCTTGTATGGTTGAGATCTAGTTTGTACATCATTATTATAATGTAAGCATTATCCTCAACATTTTTTTAAGAAAAAATTACTGTATGTGACCGTAATATCATATGACATAATGACGTGGTATTACCAATTCATTAAAATTATAACACGTAGACGATTTTAAGAATTTTTTTCTAAATTTTAAGGTTTTTCTAGATTTTAGGATTTTATAAATTAATTATTATACAGGTGGTATCATTTTAGTGAATTGGTAATACCACGTTATCATGTCACGTAGTATTACGATCACACACAATAATTTTTTGAGAATAAAATTAATATAAACTAAGTTATGTACCTAATTGATCTATTTATTTCACTATGCATGCACCTTTCGAATAAATTGTGGGGTTTATAACCCCAGTAATAATGTTAATAATTATAAACCCCCTAGTTAGAGATAAAATATCTCATAACCTCCACCCAAAATCTAACTCTCTTATAACCCCCAATCTTACACTTAATATTTTCCTAAACCCCCTAGTCAACTAATACCCAGTCAACTTTGACTCCCCATATTTTAATTTTCCAGTTTTACCCCTTTTGTTTTATTTTCATTTTCAGCCAACTAATACTCTCTCTCTCTCTCTCTCTCTCCTATCTGTTGCCTCTCTCCCCTCTGCGTCTCTCTCTCTCCCCGCTGCTGTCGCCGGCGCGTGCGCCGCCGTCTGGCGACGGTTGCCGGCGAGACCGGTCCCATCACACTCGCCTCTCCTTCCTCTTCCTCCCTATGCCCTCCACGTGCCGTGAAACTAAACGTCGACGCCAGATCGCCGCGACTACGATCGGTGGTGCTCGCCGGCGATCTGCCTTTTTCGACGGAGTTGGAATGCCGGACCACCCAAGTCTTCTTCCTCTCGACGTCCTGAGCACGATGGTATGCTCGGATTCTCCATCCGATCAGCCACGGCGGCAGATCGATGCCACAAAGGCCGCGGCTTCTCCGCCGGCGATCTGCCTTTTTCGGCGGAGTTGGAATGCCAAACCACCCAAGCCTTCTTCCTCTCGACGTCCTGAGCACGATGGTGTGCTCGGATTTTCCATCTGATCAGCCACGGCGGCAGATCGAAGCCACAAATGCCGCGGCTTCTCCGCCGGCGATTTGGCTTTTCCGGCAGCCATTTCCGTCGAGTCAGGTACTAATATTCTTCTCCTCATTGTACTCTTCAATGCTATGTGTTTGGATTGGACCAATTGCTGATGAATCAAAAAACCCCAAATCGAACCTCATTGTGTGTTGTTGTAACTGTGTATAGGGAACTTTAAGCCTACATTTATTGATTAAACAGTTTCAGTTCGTGAAACAGTTTCAGCTCGTGAAACAGTTTCAGCTCATGAAACAGTTTCAGCTCGTGAAACATGAGTTTTAAATTAATTTTGAATGAAATTATGGTTCTGAAATATGATGAATCAAATTTGCAGGTAGAAACAGATCGAGGCAGTGGCGACTGTCGTGTACTCGTCGCGCGTGAGATGATCGGACGACGTTGTATTGTTGGCTACTCCTCTCATCTCAATGGCTTATTGTATTGTTATTGTTTTTTTTTTTATAAGATTGCTGTGTTCTTTTTAGTGAAACGGAATTCAGTAAAGGTGTAACTGTTTTAGTGAAGTGTAATTGTTTTAGTAAAGGTGTAATTATTTTTTAATTAAGGTGTAATTGCATTTTAGTCGAGGTGTAATTGTTTCATCACTTAATTCAGTTTCAGTAAGTGAATTCATAACTGAATTCTTCAATTTAGTGTAACTGAATTTCTGAAATTCAGTTTCAGTGTAATTGAATTCTTGAAATTCAGTTTCAGTGTAACTGAATTTTTGAAATTCAGTTTCAGTGTAACTGAATTTTTGAAATTCAGTTTTAGTGTAATGAAATTCAATTTCAGTGTTTGATTTTAGTTTTAGTGAAATATTGAGTTTTAGCAAAAACTTCAATTTCAAAAAAAAAAAAAAAAAAAAAACAGTTTCACCAAAATACAGTTACAGTGACGTCAGCATGTGTCAGCATGCGTCAGCGCGCGTCAGCATGCGTCAGAAGGGTAATTTAGGATTATAAGTTTTAGGGGGTTTTGAAAGAGTTTCTAGATGGGTGGGGGTTTAGACAAATTTTTTTGGTGAGTAGGGTGTTTAAAATTAGGCACTACCAGTAATAAACACATACTAATGCATTTACATAAAAAGATTATAAAGAGTTCGACTTTTACTCTTCACAAACGTCTCTTAAACCAAAAATAATTAAATAAATAATTCAACTATTATACCCTAGGTCACTCAAGTTAGAGGTGCAAACTCAAATACTTCATGCGTAACTTCTAGGACTTCGAGTAATAAGAGCATGTTAATCCTCTGCCCATTTTTTGTGTTGATTTTTATCTAAAAGAATGTTATTCTGAATTTGAGAGTTAAGTGTGTTTTAAGTTTAGAATTTAATATTTAAATTTATATTAAAAATATAATTATATAGAACTTTAAAATCAAGTCTTTACATGATTAACACTACAAATTCAGTAGAGAATCTACATCCATCCCATATTGAATAGGGACTTTGTATGTTGGGAGGCATTTACCCTAAATTAAACCTTTTAATCAAAAGAGGTTGTTTGCCTTTTAATGCATTATAAACTAACTGTGGAATATATGTGTAATACTATTTTTGTCATGATAGGCAATTAATTAGTAAAAGGTGCTGACCAGATTAGTCTGTCCCACCAAACAATCGTGATAAAGAAAAGGTGACAGAAAAGTTAATTATTGAATTATTAATTTAAATTTGTTGAGAGGGAACAGGTAAGCATGCAAGGTGCTCAGAAAAGCCTGCATATCTACAAAAAGATGAGCAAGAAAAGGGGCATGTTCAGCTTTGTCATGTACTTGTCCTTTACCACAAACTACAGTTCTAACATTCCATCTACATTATATATAATCAATTTGATCAATATCTCATCATCTAATCTAATAATTTATTCCCAAGAAATAATTAATTATAGGATCTAAGAATGATCACAATCATATTTGTGAATAAATAAATGAAAAGAATATTGATCACCCATTAAAAATCATAGTATAGAGAATATAGTGGTACTCATGATAAATTAAAGTTGATCCCACTTTTCAGACCCTCCAATTATCTTTTTAAATATTCCCCTTTGAATAATGAGGAGGACTAAGGAAAACTTGAGATGTCAGCATCTTCATTTTAAAGGTAGGTGTGATAAAAAAGTGGATGCATTCAGTATTCCTTCCAAGATAATCCTTTTCTTTTTAGGGGTTTAGGTAAACCCAATTCAAGTTGGACCTACAGGCACTATTTTTTTGGTCTTTTTAATGAATAAAAAAAATCTTTTTTACAAGGATTAGATGGAAAGTTGGGTCATGGGTGGAGCTTATTGTATAGACTTTGATCTATATACATATCTTCTTCTTTCTGGAGTAAATGACAAAAGCAAAAGGATAACCAAAGTAGGTTAAAAGCAAATGCTTAACTAACACAATTTAAAGCATATGTTCCATCCCTTATTGTATTGTACTTTTGTCTTATATGTGTTGGTCTTAAGAAATTATCCCAAGAATTATATTTATAATAATTTATTATTATATGTATCTAGAAGACTAGACCACACTCTTTGTTGTACTTTTCGTCAATTAAAGTAACCATTAATTGCTTATGAAAAAAGGGCTTTTATGATGCCTCTATCTCTTTGTGTTGGCTTTTGGAAAAAGGACTTGTGAATTGTGATGCAGAGCAAAGCATGGAAATTGCATGGGAAAGACTTAAAGTTTTAAGCACCGGCCTTTAGAAATTGAAAGGAATGAGTGGGTGAGGGTCCAATCAATTAATCAAAACTAGCTAGCATCAAAGCGACGTCGGATTGATATGAACCATTCCATTTTTCCACCTTTCCATATTTGCATGCCACTTGAGTGAGCCGCCGACACGCATGGTCTCACCCCCTTCTAGAAAAGTGTCGAGTCCTGCTGACCCTGGTCCCTTCAACACATTCATTTTGACCTACTTTTTAGCTAACAATTTGTGTGAATCGGTTGAAAGAAGTATTCATGTCAAACCTGAGCACATTGGTCTAGGTTGGTTCGAGTTTAAGCCAAGCTTGAGCACAATAGATTTGAATCAAGTAAGCTTGAGCATCTTGATCGATGACTCAACTTGATTCTACTCATTTACATCTCAATATGTACTTTTGAGATAAATATCATTAAAACAAGTTGCAATATTATACAGTATACTAGAAAGAAATATCCCCTAGGACAGGGTAACCATTATGATTAATTTATGAAGTAATTTGCTTATTTTTAATTCTAGTGTATATATATGATCATTTTCTATAGTATGCCATCATTTAATTTGGAATAGAATAAGTTGAATAATATATATATGCACATGATGGTGTTGGTTAATTGAGTCATGCATCAGATGACTTTGAGTTTGTGATTGGATTCCATTGGAACCTTCCTGTGGAATGGAATCAAAACAGAGAACATTGTATTCGTATATATACGTATGAGAGTTTTTAGGTACAAAGTTGTGGTTCACATGCATGCCTCTAGAAATAGAATCTCTTTCTTAAAACAAATAATGAAAAGGATGGCATTCGTTTCTTTTATATGTTTGTAAAAGTTTTAACTTTTATTTTTTAACTTTAGTTGTGTATCTTCATTTTAAAAGTGTGTGAGCAAAAAATGGTGAATTTGTAATACATTTTAGTTTTGTGTAGGCTCAAACTCATAATATTTAAATTTCTAATTAACACATAATTAGAATTGAAAAGAAAAAAATTAAAAAAAAGCCTGCTAGAAAATCCATTCCCTTAGCAACTTAGCAATAACCCCAAATTTAAAGTTGTGCACGCGACAAACCAGTGAGGTAAAGGATGCATTTTGATTATTGACATATATATATAATAATACATAGTAATTTTTTTTATATATTGCAAATTTATATCATATATTCAAACAAGAATCAACCTAATCTACTTTTAAATTCACTGTTTGAAAACACATAAACATCTTATGTTATCATACTCCCATATTGAAGTACCAATAAAAAAAGGGTCCCTTTAGATATACCTCCATTTTTAATACTCCATTTTAGAGTAGGCTCAATAGATAATAAATGTGTGTGGGGTTTTTTTTTCCACGTCAGATAATGGTTTAGGCATGAATCTGTGGATATTTACAAAAAATGTCATTGCTCCAATTTGAGCAATATTTAAATATCCATGATTTGAGTCATTTATTACTTCTAATTTTAAATGTTTTTATTGATAAAATTTCATGATTCATGCATCTAATTCAAAAAACATTTGTTACCAATTCACATCAACATATACAAAAAAATTAAACACCCAATATACATATAATACACCTATAATATAGATTTAAAAAAATGAACACAATAAGCCTCCACTTTGGGTTAAAAAAAAAAAAGAGAAATATCTAATAAAAATATAACAAATTCATCATAATACAAATATAGCACTAAGATATATAAATACAATTACCAATACCTTGGACTCAGGTATATAAAACAAAAGAAGAAAAAGAAGAAGATACCTATCATTGAGGTCAAGAAGAAGATACATATCCCCCTAAACCCAACCTTCTTTTGAGGTATACCAATGATTTCATCATCTCTTACTCAAATAGAAAAAGTGGAAGAAAAATAAAACCAACAATCATGGAGGGCTTGGTGTTGAAAAAAAAAAAAAGATCAAAGAAAAAAAGGAGAGGAAGAAAAAGAAGATCGAAGATTGATGATGAAGAAAAATCAAAGAAAAAGAAGATCAAAGAAGAAGAAAAAAGAAAAAGAAAAAAAGAAGATCGAAGAAACCGCAAACACAACTAAAGTAAAATATTACGTTACTTACCTAGAGATAACATGTGAGGATGGAAGCTTAATGATGTTTGAAAAACATAAATGACTTTTCTTCTTAATCTTTGAATCAATGGTGGTTATAATATTCAACTTCAGAAATTAATGGCAATTAATTACAAAATTTTTAAATCACAATACCTTAAAATAATACATTAATTGTCAAAATTAAAATATACATATTTTCAAAGGTCCATTGATTTTTTTTTTTTGGCCACTAAAGGTCCATTGATTTTAACTACTAAATTTCAATAACTTTTTAGTTTAGGTACTAAAATTAAATAGTATTGTAGATTAGGTATTAGTTGAAAAGTCAAACAAAATAATGAAGTAAAAGGTATTAGAATTTAAAAATATTACATCACATGCCACTACAATAAAAAAAAATATATATTACATCACAAATATTACATTAATTTATACTATATTATATTTTTTAAAAAAAAAATCAATCCAGTCACAACTTAACTGTGACTGTCTTGGTAAATTGAAAGAGACAACTCACACCACTTTATTAGATATTATTTTGAGTAAAAGTATTGTTTTGACCTCTATTATACTATATTGTAGTATAATTTTTCTAAAAAAAAAAATCAATTAAGACACAACTTAATTATGACTGTCTCACAACTTAAATGTGACTGTCGTTTAGTCACAACTAAATTTGAAGATGTGAGTGTCATATAGTCACAACTAAATGTGAAGTTGAGACTACATTAACCAATTTTCAAGAGCAATTTAGTCAAAACCTTATAAATTTTAACTAACACTCATCATATGTGGGCCAAAGGACAAAAATGTCAAATGGAAAAGGCTCAAATCAAATGGATCAACATATTTGTGACATAATCTAAAAAACAACATTTAAATTTGGTAGTTCAATTAAAATATTTTATAGTTTTCATGTTATACTAAAAAATTATTGAGATTTGGTATTTAATTCTAATTTTCTATATTTTATTCTAATTTTCTATATTTTCAACTCAAAAAGTAAAAGTGAAAATCATAAAATGAATTTTCTACATAAAAATATATAATCCTACGTGGCAAATTAAAAAATGAGTGTATATCAAAAGGATGAGATAATATCAAATTAAACCACAAAAATAGATGTATCTCTAATTATCTCATAAAACAAAAATCATTTGTTGTTTTAAAGAGCTTTAAAAACTTCGTACAATAAAACACAATCCAATTCATTATAATTTAACACATTTAATAGAGTTCAATACAATCCAACTCAGTCCCACACTTCTAACAGAAGGATATTCCATCTCTACCCAAAAAAAAAAATTGGAAAATATTTGGGTCACCCATCCCCTCAAAATAACAATTTCGGTAATGTCGGCGCATGATCAGAACCGTTCACTCTTTAGATCACCTATTATAGATCATCTCTGCAAAAAATCAAATCAATCGAAAATCGTTTGGTTATATAACTATTGTTAATTAAGTAGAAAAAATTGATGGTTTTCAATTAAATAGTGATTTTTTGACCAAACCGTTGAATTTTTCTATTTAATCAACAACATTTATATAATCAAACGATTTCCGATTGAATTGATTTTTTGCAGAAATGATCTATAATAGGTGATTTAAAAAGTGAACGGTTCCGATCATGTGCCCGCATTACCGAAATTATTATTTTGGGGGAAGAGGTGACCTTGGAATACCCCCAAGTAGTGACCCAAGTAGTGTCCAAAAAAAAAAAACATTTGGTCCCTTTGAGAATTGTTGGGGACACCTTATCAGCTTAAACCCTTCAATTCTACCAAAGTGTCAGAGCACATGGATGTTTTTAGTTTGGGTTGCCACATGAATGATATGTAATTTTTGTGAATAAAAATTTATGATACAAACACCTATATTTTTATATTAGAGCATAAATTTATTAGTCGTTAAATTTGTTTATATATGATAAAATGTATATGCAAAAGAAGTCTTCCTCAGGTTAATAATTTCATAGACTTAAAAAATCAAAAGAGATTCAAAATTAGAAAAAGTCATCTGGTCTAGGAGGTAGGGAAAGAGAGGAGGAGTGGTTGGGTGTTCTGTTTTCATTCCAAAAGGGTGATGTGACATGAAGAAGGGACACAAGTATAAAGGCATAAAGGTACGTGGGTTGGGGAAGAAAATGCCACCCTGCCTTTTTTTTCATCAACTTTTTCTGCGTATGGACAAAACAAGTGCAGCTTTCCAAATGTGATCAAGTATATTCGATCTGGTTTCTATAACAGTATGACCTTATCTCTCTCTCTCTCTCTCTCTCTCTCTCTCTCTCTCTCTCTCTCTCTCTCTCTCTCTCTCTCTCTCTCTCTCTCTCTCTCTCTCTCTCTCTCTCTCTCTCTCTCTCTCTCTCTCTCTCTCTCTCCTCACTGTAATCCCCAAACTATCCCTTTCTATTATTGTGCTTGATCCCTAATTCCTTCCAAATGCTTTCTTATATTATATAATAATTATTGTTCTTTTATTAGAATTATTATTGTTCTAATTGGTTAAAAAATATACATCATGGTGGTATTTTAAATTCCCTTATGATGTATATACTTTTGAAATGTACAAATATAAATGGTGTGAAAATAAATATGATAGTGAAAGCTCAGTGTGCAATACCGGTCGGTTTGTATAATAAGTATAACCCATGTGTTATGCTGAGAATTTTGATAAAGACCAATCTGAACAAAAATGGTTTTGTTCTTTATGCATATGAACACATGCATGGTTGGAGCCAATGAGACTGCATTTATTTGTTTGAGCCATGATAGGAACATTTTTGTCATGTATGGTGCATCTGCTTTTTCAAATATTAGAAAAATAACAAATGAAATAAATGGACTGGAACTTGGTCAAAAAATTGTCATTGTCATGTAATCATAATTGAGTTGTAGATGAAAATAAAAAAATAAAAAGAATTATTTGGCGGATCAATCGACGAAGCTACCAAATTGTACATCTTTATTGGAAAATAAAAGGGGGAGTAGGAGTAAATATTAAATGAGATGACACGCATACGCGTTGCATGATGCATGGTAGGGTTATATGAAACGCATGATCTTAATTGCATGTTGAATTATATGAAATGGAGTGGACGCCAAGCATCACTTTTTGTCTTGTTAGTAATTTCGCTTTCCTCTTAATTGGCTTGGCTCTTGGCACACTCACACATTATGACATTAATGCCTTTGCGCTCAAACTATGGACACTTATGGAGATCGAGTGGTGGATGGCGTCTATATTGCTCTTTCAGACCACATGAAAGACAAGCATGCATAAACATATGAGAGAGAGAGAGAGAGAGAGAGAGAGAGAGAGAGAGAGGTTGGTCTTGGTCTTATCTTTGAGATCAAACTGAGTTTAATTGAAAGAAACAACACAAGGCAGAGAGACAGATTAATTTCTCAATTAAGAGAGCAAGTGGTCATACTGAACATGCAAAATTTAAAAAGAGAACCATTGTCTGTTGGTGGGTATGGACCATTCTTCATGCCTAAGCGTATGCAGGCCGGCCATGCCACTTTTATGTGCTTGATTTAAATGCATGCCAATACCAATTTGACCAATATTTCCACACTAATTAATATTTTCTTTTCTTTTTTGGTAAATATAATTAAAAAGTTCTTATCATATAATGTGATAAATTATATTATTAGATTATTAATCACAAATGACTCAAACAAGAATTTATTTCATCAATACTTTAATACTTAAGTTCATCTATCGTATAAATAGCGTACGACATATAAAGTTTTTTAGTAAGAAAATTTATACCCTATAATGAGAAAGTGAACTCGTTTAATGGAATCCAAGGAATGTCATACATGGCAGTATAGTAGAAGTATAGTAGAATCTTTGGTCTATGACATATCAAATTGTTTGGCAATATTTATGAATGGTTGGACCAAAAATAGGAGCCAAATTGAATGTGGACTGTTTGATGTTTTCTGGTCCAAAGATCTAAAGTCGCACTGAAAGCCAAAATATGGTACTGATGTCATACAAATACAATGAATCAAGCAAGCAAATGCAAGATGTTTCACGTAATCCTCATGATCCCACATTAAATGGGACACGTCATGTGATGAAGGGTGGTTCCATCATTTCATGTAGGATAAAAAAACTAAAATGACAACAATACCCTCCTTCACTAAACTTAGGTAAACTATGGAGCCGAGAGAATTAACAAAAACTGATATAATAGAGACTTCAAGAAAGAAAATAAGGGAGGAATGCCTCATCTTATTAATCATGTCCATGTAATTAATAAATATTTATGATTATAAAATACTATAAACTTTAGGAGCTAAAAAACATGGGAAAATTTCAAAAAATAATAATGAAAAAAAAAAAAAAGCGGTGAGACATTGTCTGGCTGTTATAGTTTCAGCCAATGCATCCAACGCTCCTTCAGTCCTTCCTCTAACGGTTTTTTCTTTACCCTCCCAACCCCAAATTGTCTTTGACTACCCGCCAAACCGTTGACCATATTTACACAATGTGACAAAATGCCAACTATATCCTCCCCACATCACTGTCTCAAACCATCAGCCACCATCACCACATTGATGCTACTGGGCAGCCAATCTCCTTGGCTCCGGCAATCCGAATCATCGTCGGCTTCCAGCCTAACAACCATTGACGCGTCTGGTGTCACACCGGTGCTACCACCAAGGCGGGACTTCAGCTGTTGGAGGCTCGGAACCAGCACCTTTTCTCCCCATTCGTCTAGGCCAGTCCGGCCTAGCCATATCCCACTGAGGATCTTTTCGACAGCATCCTCTTGCAATTCAAATGAAATCCCATCACCCAAAACCATTGAAAATCTTTTTGTGATGGAGTTTGTGATGTTTTTCTTAATGGGATTGAAGTCCACAGGCTTGAACACAATTGCATCATCAACTGTATCCAGCAATTCCCGGGGTACTGATGAGGTTGTGTGCAAGGGCCTGTTGTTGAGGCGATTCTCATCTTCATGGTCAATTGTGAGATCGCTTGAATTATGTGAGCCATCTGTCCTGTCATCCTCAGCATCAGCAGCTTCGTTCAGATCGAATCCTAGTGCTGAACCCGTCTCCTTCCTAGGCTTTGTGGCTCTGTCTTCATCATCCTGTAGCCAATTGGCTCGGCGTTTTGCAGTCCTTCCACCAACAGATAGCTTTAACTGCCAACCACTCCTTGCTATGCTGGCAAGCTTTCCTTCGATTGAATTGCCATTTGATGAGCGTCTGAGACTTTCTGGCAACCAATTCGCGGTGAGGATGAAAATAACATTTCCAAGACTGATTTCACGGCCATAAGAGTCAGCAAGACGACCTCTCTCCATTGCCCGTTTTATGCTACCACGAACTATCATATCTGCTTCATTAATGTCCTCAAGCATAATTACTGCAAAGGGGTTCTTCCTAACTGCCTCTGCTATTTGGTCCACCACTGTTTTACCACGGAAACTCATATCTGATTCCCAATTACCACGTCGGGAGCTAAGACAGATCATCACTGGGTTGGACCCAGATACCAGCTCGGAAAGAGCTGATGCCATCTTCTTCTTGCCAACACTGTCCGGACCCATGAACAATAGCCACATGTCTCCTCTTGACCCGGCACCACGTCTCTTTCCATTGCCCAACTTGCATTTTGTCATAGTTGCAGCCACAGCAGTTGCTGCTTCCTGCTGCCACCACACCTCCATTAAACCTTTGTAGAGCTTTTTGAATGAATCAGCATCTAATTGGCCCAATTGTTTATTGTCGGTTTGCATTTCAATTAACTTGCTCTGTGGTTCAGAAGGCATGCAGCCCAAAAAGTCTTTGATGCGCTCTTCGTGCGTTTGCTCAGGGGTGGTTTCAGTGACCTCTTTTTGCCCAAGAACCAGATCTGTCCTAACAGGGCTTCCTGGTGGGGAAACTGCTCGATCAGATGGTTGTCTGGTCAGTGGAGTTGTATTCAATTGCAGAGTCCCGAGGCTTTTATTCAGTTGTAGTTTGGGTTGGAATGGTTGGCGACCAAGCAAGTTTGAATTGTACAAGCCTGTCACTGAGAGAGCTGTTGGAGCAATTCTTTCAGAGCTGAAACTATGCTGATGAAAATTAGGATGAAGACGCAAGCATGTATCCCTCCATTCCTTCTGTAATTCTTCGGTCTTCTGCTTCAAAATCAGATCTTGGTCCTTAGTCTATAAAGACAAAAATGGAAAAGTCATTAATTCCCATGTAATAAAGTATATTAGTACCAAGAGAAGTAAAAACAAATCGAACAAGACCACTTTTGAGCAATTTGAGCTCAACTCACCTGTGTCTGATCTAATGTTTTGGCAGAACCATCATGGGCTTTAGCGTTCTGCAACCACTGTGGTAGTGGTGGTTGAGCTGCTTCTGATTTTAATTCAGAAGATGATCTCTCAGAATCCTTGGCAACCAGTTTTGCTAGTTCTTGCTCATAATTCTGTGTGCATTGTGGGCAACAGCTTGTTCTTCGAGCAGGATCCAAGTTCTCAGACACACGTCGTGGTGCAAGTGACGCGGTTGGAAAGCCTTTCAATGGGGACAGAGATTCAACTGAGCTACTGAGGATCCCGTTGGTCGTCCCAAGCCTAAAAATCCAGATATACCAGTAAATACAATGAGAGAAACTCAAGGAAGAGGGGAAAAAGTCCGCCAATTGCATTACATAACAGGTTGAAGAACATCGAAGACCTTATCCTAGTCTTATTCAAACAACTTCAAATTGAAACTACAACTAGGCTTGCCCTAGTAACAAATGTAAATTAAGATTCCATCAGTTACCCACATTCTCCAAATCAAGCAAGTGTCTGAGCTTACGCAAAATCTAAAGTGTTCAATCATAATCAAATTTGCATAGAAGAAAGTCCTAAAAGAGCAGTACTCAAGATTCCATAAACAGAAACAATCGATAGCATCCATCCAACATGGAAGAACAAATCAAACAAACCTTTTCTATTTAGTCGTGTAGACCATGCAAGTTAGTTATTGAATCCACCCAAATACAAATATGTACAGACAACAGAAGAACCAAAATATATAGCAAAATTTTGATGTTCATCTTTGCAAATAGAAAAACAATTTCCATGTATGTCAGGTTATAGATATTCATTCTAATTCGAATGAATAAGAACGAAGAACACCAAACATACCTCTGAAACAAATCCGAAAGAGGCGCTCTTGCTGCAATTGGCACTGCCTGTAGATCCCAATCATTTTCCATTGAAGGGTGATAGACTTGGCACCTCAAATACGTCTCATAATTAGCAGTTCCAATCAACCAAAGCCGGCCGGAATTAACACCACCCTCTCCAAACCTGGCCAAGAGCTTCCCCATTTCCACCACCGCCGCCCGCCCCGCCTCCGAGACCACCTGTTGCTGCTGGACAGGGCCCGAACCCGGAACCCCGCCGAAGCTCACAGGCTGCTCCACAAGCCATTTCAAGTCCCCCAAATCAAGAATCACCCCTCCACCATTCGAATTGGCCATCCGGGTCTCAACCAAACCCCCCAACTCCTTCATTCTCCCCACTATCTGGGTCCTCTCCGACGAAAACTCCTTCTCTAAATGAATAACCTGAACATTCTTGAGCAACCCTTCACCCAATTCTTTGCTCTGAACCCTCCTAAACAGCTCTTTAGTGACCGCCTCGGGCTCCGAATCGCCGACCAACACCGGATTCCTCTTCTTCGTCCTCAACAAAATATCAGCAACCTTCTTAACCTCCTCCCCTCTATGTTGTCCCGATTGCGCACCTGCTGTCCCTTGCAGCCGGGGATTCAAATACAAATTCCGCCCAGGGGGCGGCGCCGCCCCCGGGCGGAAAGCCAACCCAATTGGGGAGGAATTGATGGAGGCAGAGGCAGCCGCCGCTGCAGCCGAAGAATTGAGAGATTGCTCAATCGTGGCCTTAACAGCCGGACTCGAAAAACTAGCCTCGCGCATCACTCTACTAACACTTGGGTCATCGAGAATCGAAATTATGAGCTGCTCGAGCTCAACTTTGACAGCTAAGAGAGGCTGTTGCTGCTGTTCCGGGCAGCCTCGGCGCTGGTGAGCCTGAGCTCGCTTCAGAGCAGCCATAAGCGCATTGGAGATGGGTGGCTCCATCCCAGGGCTCATGTTCTGGGCGGTGGGGAGGCGCTCGAGCGCGACGCTGAAGCAGAGCTCCAGGGCTCGGCACTGCAGAGGGTGAGAGGAATTGGGGTGCGACTTGATGCATGCCTGGCGGAGGAAGCCGGTGGGCGAGGACAGGAGGGTCGCCGCCACGTGAAGCGGCGTCGTTTGGCCGTGGTTCCGACGACCCGCTTCGGCGATCGAGTGGTTCAGCACGCTCGCCGCCTCTGGGGTTAAGGTTTGCTGGATCGTGCTCAGGCCCGCTCTCATTTCTTGATGAATTCAAAAAGGGGTTGTGCAAAGACCCAATTCCCAAAACCCAAAATCCAACAAAATTATCTTCTTCTTCTTCAGGATGAAGTGTGTGGTTTTGAGTTGCAGGAGCTTCACAGCTTGGGTTCTCTTTGGCTTGGTTTTGAAAATTCTGAGTTGGGTTTTTGAAATTCAAGCTTATCAACTACCCCACAAGCACCACCAGCCAGCAAATGAAAATGGTGAGTTGGGTCTGGGTTTTGGTGTGGATGCTTCTTGTTTCAAATTGGACAAATTTGCATTTTCAGGGGGGTGAGGGAAAAACCAACCAATCTACAAAAATAGCTTTTTACAAGCAAAAACAAAAAATCAAGAAAGCAATAGCTCCTTTACTAAGAAGTCCTTCTTAGCTTTAGCTTTCCTAAGCCTAAAGGGATCTCTCTATCTATCTTCTTCTTCTTCTTCTTCTTTTCCCTTTCTTTCTTTCTTTCTCTCTTTCACCAAGTGTGTGTATATGTGTGTGTCACACAAAAAAGCTAGTAGAGAATTCAACGCGAAAAGGAAATATCAGATCCCCTCCTTTCACAAGAACCTCCCCTCCTTTCTCTTATTTTCCCACTCTCTCTCTCACTTTTTCTATCTCTATCTATATGAATCAGTAACATTTATAAAAATGGTAAAAGAAAAAGGAAAAAACAGAGACCAGGTTAAAAAAAAAACATGGACCCAACTTTTTGAAATGTTACAGGGAGCATGGCAAGGGGGCGTGGTGAGTAATTACCAGCCTTGTTGTTGTTGTTGTCTATGGATTATTGGGGGAGAGATAATTTATGGAAAATAGAGAGAAAATTGCGAACTTGGATTGGAAGTGCCAACAGTTTGCAATCTACATAGTAGTAGTGTTTAACATTCAATCTAATTTGCACAAACCGACTAGTTCAATTCACTTTGATTAATTATCGTTCATTGGAAACAATGATGATCTAATTTAAATACCAATTTGATTTGATTGGATTCTAGCTTCACGTCGAATTGGAATGGATTGTAAAATATGTGATGCAATTTATATGGGATCGAATGTAGGTTTGCTAAAAGTTAAAACCATTCTAAAAAATTTTTAAATTTTTATTGTAGTAATGAACTAATAATGACCAAGTAATTATTAATTTAGTACTAGTAGTATTTCTCTTAGAAGAATAGTTTTAGAATTTAAGGAAACTTTTATGCTAAGTATGCATGGCAAACTAACCCAAGTAGAGAAAATAAATTAGCTAGGGTTGTTTCTGGAAATTTGGGATAGAGAATTTCTGGAAAATAGAGAGTTGGAACTTGGAAGTACCATCACTCTGCAAGGATTTCTGGAAATTGCTGACCTATCATTTTTGTGTGTCATCTTTCGTTTATTTTTCAGTTAACTAACTTTGATTTTTGTCGCATACCTTTTTTTAAAAATAATTCTTTTAAGAAGATATGAATTCTAGCTGTTTATTTTCTAATAGTAATGTTAGGATATGATATTTTCTAATATTACTACTATTACTATTTTGATGTAATTAGAGTAATTTTACTATTATAGTAAGAGTGTTCAAAACCTAACTCAATTTTTTCAAATTGGTGAATTCAATCCAATTCAAATTAGTACCATATGATCAATCTTGACCAGATTTGTTATGCGGTATTTGCTTTTTGAGTAGAAGAGGAATCCTAGTTACATTCTTTTTTTACATTTTTTTTTTCTACTTATTATACAGTGTAGTCGCATAATTAAAATAATTTATCTTTTAGATTACTCGTTAATGATCTACAAAAAAATTAACTAAATCAAAAATTATTTAGTTATTTAACTTATATCAAATAAATAGACAGTTAATCTAACTGTTACAAAAATCGTTTATTAATTTGATAACAGATGAAAAAAAAAACTTATCTATTACGGTTGTATATATTTTCTGTGTCTATCTCTCTCATTATATGATCTAGCATATGATGAGAGAAGTAAACACAATGGTATATATGCATGTTAGATGAAAGTCTTTCTCGATATATAATAGTTAGATAACTAAATAATTTTTAATTTGATTGATTTTTTATAGAAATAATTTTTAAAAAATAATAAAAAATGAATAGTTTTGATCATGATATTACACTGTCAAATGCTATACAAAGAGAAAATGTGGAAGAGAAAATAACAAAGAGAAGATAACTAAAAAATTAACAATTCTAGGAGTGATACAAAACCTCATATAATTAGATTGGTTGATAATTTTCTCATAAAATTTTAATAAAATAAAAGTAAAATTTTCATATAAGAGTGTAAGTACTTATTGTGTCTACTACTCGTTAATATTAAAGATAATTTTGAGAAAAGAATATTAAAAGATAATAAAGAGAGACAGAGACACACTTTTTCTTTTTAAGAGAGAGAGTAAAAGAGATTCATGACACTGCGATTGACTGACTTTTTATCTCTCACGAGTCATGACATTGGATTGACTGCCTTTTCATCTCTACTTTTTGCATTGTTTTAATTATTTTAATCCAGTAACGGTGAATAAATCAAACTCCACGCGCTCTCCATGCCGCGTGATACAAAGCGCCACAATATCTATGTTTTGTTTGTCGTAGACAAATGGGGAATTATATATCACGCTGCTTTAAGCCTTTTAACTCCGTATCTCTCTCTCTCAGCCTTTGAAACCAATTTTCTGCTTTTCACACGCAACTGATGCAAAGCCATCGCGGCTTCAACCTTTTCACAGTTACTCTTCCTCTCTCCACCTTTATGTAATCACACTCTTCTCTCTCTCTCTCTCTCTCTCTCTCTCTCTCTCTCTCTCTCTCTCTCTCTCTCTTTTTTTATGCATGTATCATGTATGATGTATCACTTTAAGTTTTTTAACCACCTTTATATATATTGGGAAAATAAAATTTCCACTTCAAAATTTCAAGTAGCTTCAAGTCTCTTTTTTTTTTTTTTTTTTGTTAGAACTTAGATCCATTTTCGTTCTATCATATTTAAATTCAAATTTTTTTTTTTTGACAAAAGAAGAATGAATATAACTATTAGATCAAATGGATAAATGGTACTTTCGTCTCCATAGTTTGATAGTTATTTCAATTTGATTCCTACTGTTTTATTTTTTTAATCAAGTTTTTTTAGTTTACATTTTATTACAATAAAGTCTAAAATTCAAATTTCATCTAAATTTAGACAGTAAAATTCTTAATTTTCTCAACGTGAGTGTAGCTATATGAATTTTATGACTGTTTTGCTCCTAATCTTGCAAAATCTAACATTGCACGTGGTGTTCATATAAAAATTTCATTTAAAATTTCAATAAAATTTTAATTTAGGACTTGATTGTAACAAAATATAAATTATGAGTTCTTCATAAAAAGAAAGATATACATGTATGCTGTAAAAACGGTTGGATAGCTGTAAATGCAAGGATGAACTGAAACTAACTGCATTTAGTGGGGAGTAAAACAGTTCATTAGCCAATTCAAATTATCTTCTAATTAACTAATAATAAAGATCTCTCTCTCTCAAAGGACAAGCAATAGTATGAGCTACCTTATTACACTCTTCTAACATAAAAGTTACGAACATCACATTCATACCAAGAGATGGCGCGACTCATCCACAAATTTATATCTAAAACAACTTGATTTGAAGTCAAAGTTAACCGTATTGAGTTTAGGGTTTAATATATATATATAATTTACATTGAAGAAATAATTATATACACATATAAAACAACTTAAGTCGTCATTGCCATTTTAATTGTTGGATTTCCACCAAGAGTATGGTTATATGTCTTATTAAAATAATTAAATGTTTATGCACCCCTCAATAGTCATATTACTCAAGCAAGTTAAATATTTAATTACCTCTAAGTTGGGATAGATATCGAGAGAGATATAATAAATAAGTAGCATGATAATGGACAATAATTAATTTTAAAATTAATTAATATCATCATTTATATCTTATATATGTGAGTTGTTAATTCAAGAGAAACAAATGTGATTGGTTAATGACAAAAAGGTGAACCAAAGATGCGTGGTTCGTGCTTTTGCTACAATGATGTGATTTGGCAAAGTTTTCAAACTAGTGTGGTTCAAGCTAAACCACAATCTAGTAGCTTTGGCCTAATTAATTTTTAGATATATGTTTATTTATCACGAATAATACTGTTATTTGGATTATCTTAATTGATTATATACTATACTATATTTTTAATAGAGATGATATTCATATAAATGTGGTTTCTTTGAATTTTACCTTTGTTAGATGATGGATTTATCGCAAAGCGACCGATGAACTAGGTGTAGGTGAGTAGAAAAATGAGTTTAGAAATAAAAAAACTCAGGCATGTCTGGTTTGTGATTTCTAATTAGGGTTTTAGACTTTTAGATCCTTCAATTACCATGTGCCACATCAAGGAGATAAGCATGAAAACTGTAGGGTCAAATTTGCCTAGAAAGGAAATAGCTCATTCAATGCAATTGATAACTGTACAATCCTACCCACATCTTACTTCACGAGTCACAATCACGCAATGAAATCTGACATTAATCTGGTGCAGTTCAGCTTGGTTTAAATGGATCAACTTGGTTTGAGCTAGGGACAGGTCAGGTGTTAGATTATCAACTTTTCATTTTCATTCATCAATTAAATGAACATCAGCTACCCGTTTAGTTAAAATGGAAAGCTGTGAGGGACAGCAACCAATTAAAACCCCCATCGCTTTAGCTAACAAAAACAATTAAGACCCCTGTCTAGACACTATTTAGAAGTCAGACTCTGTTTTTAGTACAAAAAATATCAAAGAGGAAAGAGAAAAGAGAAAAGAGGTGTTCGAACTTTGGATTTGGTTTTGGAGGTAAATACTCATTATATTTAAAACTAAAATACATCGTGTCACAAATTGAAATGTAAAATGTAGTCATTAGCTACTACACAATTAGACAATTCAGGCTTTTTTTATTAGAGGAATGCTATTCACTTTATTCATCGATCTTCTTCTTCTTTATTTTTTATTATTCTCATTTTATAGTGTATATTGTATTTTTATAATCAAAATCGTTCATTTTTTAGATAATTATTTGAAGACTATCTCTGTAAAAAATAAACTAAATTGAAAATCATTTGGTCATGTAATCGTTATCAAATAAACGAACAATGAATCAAATTGTTACAAAAACCGTATGTTTATTTGATTACAGTTACATAACCAAATGATTTTAGATTTGATTGATTTTTTACATAAATGATTTTTATTGTTAGATCTAAAAAATGAACGGTTTCGATCATAAATTTACACTACAAAATAAAAATGATAATACAGAAAATAGATAACATTCTTCTTTTTAGGGTTAATTTCATTTATACACCTCAACTATACATCACTTATCAACTGGATACTTCTAGTTCAAAAACTTTCATTCAGGTAAATCAACTTCAATATTTTGTCAACTCAGTACCTCCGTTTGTCTGACCGTTAGGAAAACCGTTATCTGCATATGTGGCGTTGACGTGGCACACGCGAACCCCACCATTAAACATTGATTTGTCTTTTAAAAAAAGACACATATACAAAAATTAATAAAAAAATCAATAAAACACGTAAAATTATATAAAATTGAAAAAAAAAAAAAAAAACCAACCCCCAGCACCTTCCTTCCCCCACCCTTCCCCCCCAAACCGAGGCCACCCCTTCCACCTCATTCGCCCCTCCCTCCCAAACCCAACCCCCCTAGCCCGTCGGACCCCCTCCCACCTAACCCCAACCTCTCTTCCACCATTTCCCAAACTCTCCCAAACATAAATCAAAAACTCATTGTCAAGATTGAAAAAATTAATTATTTAAGGAAAACCCATCAATCAAAACCATCAAACATCCAAAACTCATCTCCAAAATCGATTTTTCTTCCCCAAAATTTTTTAGCTAAAATCAACGTTGATTTGAAAAACAAGAACTAACCATCATTCAAGAGCAAGCCCAGAAACCCAGCAACACCTCCGCCTCCCCTGCACAGCCACCCAACTGCTGCCTCTCTCACCGACCGCCACCCTCCCCCATGCGTCCTTCTGAACCCCTAGCCCCAACCCCAGGCCCTCACTTTCTCTCTCTGCCTTACTCAATCTCTCTCTGCCTCACTCTCTCTCTTCGTCCCTCTCCTTTCTCTCTGCCTTACCCCAGCCCCGACCCCACATCATCACCGAAAACCAACTCAACCCATACGCAGCCCCTTCCCGCCCCGCCCAGCGCATACCCAGGTCCCTTCCCACTGAGCCGCATAAACCAACCGAAAAGCCCCTAATAACGATGCAAGACCTCTTCGACATGGTCCGCGAGTCCCTGGTGTTTCGGACCCCAGGCAGGGACGACGGAGGAAGGGGGTTTGGTGGTGTTGCTGGGTGTTTGGGCTTCCTTTTTTTTTTTTCTTTTTCAATTCAATTATTTAAGTTTTATATATTATATTATTTTAAAGGTTTATTAGTTTTTTATTTATTTTGGTTTAGGTGACTATTTTTAAATGCCAAGTCAATATTTAATGGTGGGGTCCGCGTGTGGCACGTCAGCGCCACGTATGTAGATAACGGTCTTCCCAACGGTCAGACTAACGAAGGTACTAAATTGACGAAATATTAAAGTTGAGGTACCGAATGAAAGTTTTTGAACCAGAGGTACCTAGTTGATAAGTGATGTATAGTTGAGGTATATAAATGAAATTAACCCCTTCTTTTTATTATGTTGGATTGGGTCGGAGTGGACTGAACTACACTATACTTTAAATATAATAAATTTAGAGCTATTTAACATTGACTTAATCGTTATAGATAAAAGGAAATATTAATTTTGTGAAATAGTCTTATATGTTGGATTTTCAAACTATTCCCTAATTTAAATAGTTTATTTGTAAATTATTTTATTTAATGACTAGGTAATGACTAATGAGTAATGAGTAATGATGATGATTATATGTAGATGTGTCAAACGGGTTAGGCCGGCCCGAGCACGACACGGCACGGCACGATTAAAATAGGCACGGCACGGCACGACACAATTAAATGGGCCGGACTAAAGTTTTTAGCCCATCGGGCACGGCACGAGCCAAGCACGGACACGAAATGAGCCCAAATTAGGCACGACGATTTTAACAAAAATATTCAATTTTCATGAAAAATAATGTTAATATTTATTATAAATAAGAAAAAATATCATAAGATTAGTTTTATCACCATAAAAAAAAAAAAAAAAAAAAAAAAAAGGTCTGTGGGCCGGCCCGTTTAAGACATGGCACAAGCACGAATGGCCCGCGAGCCGTGCCGGACTTAAGTCTTAACTATATGGATTGATTCGAGCACGACATGAAAGCACGATAGACTCAACTTAAACAGATTAGACCAGACCGGACCGGCCCGTTTAACACTTCTAATCATATGCATTAAAAAAAGTAAGCAAAAATGAGAAACATTAGGTTACTACAGCTTTTTGGGGATTCCCAACTTTATACTTTATTATTATTATGTCAAAATGTGAAGGAGAAAAGTGTGTGTGTGTGTGTTGCATAAACAAAAATCATCATCATCATATTCCCTTTTGGTAACGCACGCCCTCTCTCCCTTGCCTTTTACGCGTTTTTCGAAACTACAACCACAACTACTACCCAGTACCCAACCCACCACCTTTTCATTCACTTTTTTTACTTTTTTATTTATTTTTTTTGGTTTTCACCTTTTTTAACTTTTTTACAAACACACTCCCTCCCTCTTGTCTTTTCCCAGTTTTCTACTTTCTTCTCTTGCCCTTCAAATTGGTTCGGGTCGGTCTTTAGATTTTAAGGATTCAAATCAAATTATAAAAGTGGAGCCATTAATCCTTTATATCAAAGGATGAGTCAAAAAATTTTAATGAGAGAAACTAACTATAGCATTACCTTAAAGCCTAATGATTGTTTTTTTTAATCTACCTACAATTATATTATAATCGTCATATAAACCAAACTAGCTAGTTGATTAATTTATTTTGACAAATTTTAACATAAATAAACTACATATTAATTATAATCAAGCAAAAATATGTTTAGCAAGGTGATAACAAGGACTCAAAAGATTGGACTTGGATTTAAGAAATTGAATTAGATTCTTATTGGGCAGGCAAAATTAAAAATAGATGGTAAATATGGGGTGTGCTAAATTGAAAATAGATGATTGGGTGGGCTAAATTTATTTTTCCACAAAATCTACCTGGGCTACGTCTCATGTGTGGCTCCAGGCTCCCCCATTGATTATATACATTTTTTGGGTGTAGAATAAAATTATTTAGACCGTTATAACTGACCATTTTGTGGATCATCACCTCTTAACATTTGAAATTTTGATACTTGAATCCATTCATTTATAAGGAGTCCAAATCCTGCATCTCTATTTTTGAAACAAGTTTGAAGATAACATAATATTTTATTTGAAGATAGCATAATTACATTTAATAATTAACAGTGTTAAAGTGATTGTTAAGTAGTGTTAAGTAGAGGGATAGTTGTAAGATATAGTTAAGGAACGGAGGGGGGACAACAAAAATAGAAGCAAAGGATATTGATTTGTTCATAAGGTTGTGGGGTGTTTTTCTTAATTTCTTAATTTTTTTTTAATAGTTTCATTTACAACTCCTTATTTTATTAGACTATTAAACAATAGGGTATTTTAGATAATTTTATAAAGTATAAACTCTAGTGGATGGTGATCATCGTTGCTAGATTGAGTTTTATTTTTAAGAGTTTTTTTATTTTTGTTAAGCCTAAAATGGAAAATACAATGATAGCTCAGCCCACCTTTAAAAAATTGGTGATAACCCAACTCATATAAACCCTTATCATGTTTGTTGTTGCAAAATTATTATCGAACAAAAATTATTATTACATAGTTACTGTCAAACGGTAGCTATCGGCATTTTACATTGCTTCATATTCACTTATAGCTTTTTTTTTGGGTAAATTTAAGCAGTTTTTTTTTTAAAATTTTTTAAGTGGATTAATTTATCATTAGGTGGACCTTTCAAAAGTTATTTACATTTATACTTTCTAAGATTTATCGTATTTTCACATACATTCTTTGTGGTTTCAAAAACACATTCACTCTCTGAGCTTAGACGAAAAATGATGAAAATATATGCAAAAAAGCATGCTAAGGAGGTAGAATGACCTAATAACATTACTCAAGGTGTAAGGTCTAACTTTAATACAAATATCTTTTTATTTGTTTTTTTTTTTTTTCAGAGTTATATGTAACAATTTTGAAATCTTAAAAGGTGTATATGTAATTTTTAAAACTCTAAAGGACATATATGAAAAGACAATAAACCAGAAAAAGTGTAAGGATAAAAAATTCGACATTTCAAATGTTTGAAGACATTAATTAAATTAAATTAAAAAATGTAAAGTGAACTTTAAAATTGGATCGAAAAAGCTGACGCGTGGCGTGAAACTTAGTCCTTTCTTTTTTCGGTGACCGATAAAAAAGCAAAAGTATGAAAGAGATGTAGAGAAAGGGATACTTTTAACTTTCCGCATTTATTACCAACACGTATGGCCTTGTCTCTTTATCGGCCTTCTGTAATCTCAATTATGCCCCTATTAAAATAATTACCCACCAGTCCACCAGTCCAAAAAAATATAAATAAATAATTACTTACAGTAACTCACACCGGCTAAACAGCCTAAACCTATTCTACTGTTTCATCCTTATTAAATATCCACCATGGCAAATTGGCAATGGGAAAGTGGGAATGCCCAATACGATTTTTTTTTTTTGCTTGAGGAAAAAAAAAAAAAAAGCTAACACAAGCCTTGCAACACAAAACTATGAACATCGCTTATATGGTGAGAAATTTTTAATTTTTGCACTATTATGATTTGAAATTGATACCAAGGTAATTAATTTTGAGCTAATAGTTACTTGCCATGAACTTGAAAGTACATAGTCCGCTAACATATATTATTAACATGTCACAAAAGTGTCAAATATAAGTAACTCAATTTTAAGATGAGAAATATGTGTAACTCATTATATGAAGAAAAAGTTCTTTTTTCTTTTTTTATTCATTTTTTATTTCTATAGAGGTTTTTTCTTTGAATTAACTAATATTTGGATTGAATGTTTATTATATGGGAATGTATAAATTAAAAAAAATGTTAGATGTACCATCTAAGTGTATCATTTAAGTGTATCATCTTTCTAATAGAGGTGGGTCCTACAAAGTAAAACCCACCCAAGTGGGGTCCATATCTATTAAAAAAATGGTATACTTAAATAGTACCCCTAGCATTACTTGTAAATTAATGATAATTTAGTTTACAAATAACTCATTATAAAAGATAGACATGCATCAAATTTCAAAAGTCATAAAAGATAGACATGCATGCTTCTATTAGACTGTAACTTGCAAGGAATTCAACTTGAGAGATGGTTTGACTTTTGAACAATTCATGATCATATCGCTCATGGCAACTTTTTTCCCTGGTTATCATTGAGTTCATGCATTCAAAATTATCCTTCCATAATTTAATCATATAACAAACAAAAGCATTTCCACGGTCAACGTCCCATCATTTATATTCTCACATATGAATTTTTCCTGCTATTAAAATTGGAATCTTTTAATTAGCATTAATTATTGACATGCATATGTTTTAAAAGATGCAAAGTCTCAATTAATTTTTATTTTATGAAAACCCCTTTGAAAATAATATTAACTAGGGAAAATACTAGGGGTATTATGTCTTGGTACCATCTAGAATACCATTTTTTTAATAGAGGTGGACCATATTTGTATTGGTGGGTCCCATCTTTATTAGAGATATGATACACTAGATAGTACAAAGACATGATATACCTAGCACTATCCTATTAACCAGATATGTCAAATTCATGAAGTCTTATGAACCACGACTTATAATATAGTATGTTTAATTTGTGTAATATAGTGACATGTTATAATAAAGATGGACACATATTTAATAATTTTAAAATAATATTAATAAATATATACATATTATAATACAGTAATGCTACACTTATCACATTTTTATATCACAACTTCATATCATCTTACATGACATTCATATATTGGACACTAAAATTAAAAAATAAAACCTAAAAAAGAAAAAAGAAATACTCTTTCAGTAAAGTAATGACACATCAGGTGAGATATAAATATGAGAAAAAAAATGTGAGACAACTAGCATTATTGATTATAATATTAGTGAATTAGTAACTCGATCACATAGCGGTGTTAAGACACCCACCCAAAAAATTACTCCTTTTAATGACATGACATTAATTAGTGTAATCATAATATTACAGAATTTATGTAGGTAAAATCCCATGAAAATATATCTCTCTCACAATAAAGGGGAGGTCTAGTTTCAACTAATTAACTGAAGGCAAGAGGCTTAGAAAAGGAAGGTTACGCTTTGTGTAATCTACAAAATTCTATTTAATTATAGAACATCAAAATAAATATTTACTGTGCAGAACTAACAGACAATAATTGCACATGCATGTGTTGTAATTAAACACCTCATTGAAGTGTATGATAAACTGATAAAGAAGAAAACACCTCAATGAAGAGAAATGTAAGCACTTCACTATCAAATTTGTGTTTAGAAAAAGAGGTCCATTTTTTGGGGCATATATATATATATATGTTGAGTTTTCATTGTCTACCTGCTGGTGTTGGAGTATGAATGTATGAGGATCTTCAGCCATGGATATTGGATGATATAATTTTCCTTGATATGTACATGTTGAGAATTAATCCAAAATCAGATGGACTAAACGTCTAAACCTTTAATAAAGCCATAAATGTTTATTGTGTCTTTTCATTTCTATTAGCTTAAACTTTTAGGATAAATCTATAAAATAAAACTGAACGGTTTTTGAATTTTAAAATTTATTTTCGGGTCCGAATGGCTGAGATCGTTTCGGCTTAAATCCAATGGTCATTTATTTATTTCTCAAATTTACTTTCCCTCCTATGAGAATTAGTTTGCCGTCTCTTTCTTTTTAATTAATTTTCTCTTAATTTTCTCTTCTTAATTAATTTCTCTTTAATTTCACATATTCAATTTTTTTTAGTCTTTCATTTAGGTTGAACAACTAGGTTTATTTGTATTTGTGATTTGAGAATAAAAATATGAGAAGTCTCTTAAACGGATTACGCTTACCAAAATATCAATTTTTGCACAATAAAAGAGCCATTTCACACTCACTCTCGGAGAGATTAGTATTTAATATAGTATCAGAGTTACTAATATACGCTACCAATAATATATATGAACGGCCACATGTACTAATTATTAGATTACTCAAAAGGAAGATAATTTGTTCATATATATAATCACCTAAAAAAAGGGATTTCAGTGAGTGAAGGTGTTGAACATTAATTACACGTTAGATGAGTTAAGCCTCTGATAAAATAAAAAAAAGACTCATCTATACTATAGGATGAATATTTTTACTTTTTTTTTCTTCATGTTTATTTTTGGGCTTTGCTTTGTATTCTTATTATTTTCTTGTCATTGACATAAACTTATTTATATTTCAGTAAATATATATATATATATACAAGTTCCTTCTATTGAGGTATACCTCAACTTAATTATGTTGAGGAATGACCTTGTTGGGGCCCACGCGAGTCATTTTATGTCGATCGGAACCGTTCGCGAGGATCATCTTTATTGATAGATCATTCTTGCAAAAAATTAACCAAATCAAAAATTATTTACCTATCTAACCTTCTAACGAGGGATTGCAGTACATAAGCTTATCTACATTGCAGTACATAACGAAGTGTATATATATATATATATATATATATATGACACTAGGGAGCTGGTGCATGGGGAATATATTGAAGTACTGGAGCATGTCATTCATGTATGCTCCACTTAGGGATTGCCTCCCATTTGAAGTGAAAGAATATATTCTTAATTTATTCATGATTCAATGGTACATTTCACAGAATTTACTGATCAATTAATAAAGGAGAATGACATGATAATAGATTTATTACCATTGACATTAACAGAAGTTCATGCATTGATTTAATGATTTTAAATCAGAAAAATTCTAGTAAGTAGTATAACTGGTAGAAAAATAAATTAAGTGGAGGGACCCCAACTAATGAATTTGGTCGGCAAGCAATAGTGCCCAAACACATTTATATTCTTGCTAGTGCAAGAAGAGAGAGATATGAAATTAGCTTACAAATATATCTTAAGAAGCACGGATGACATTAGTATTCTTGCACTTTTTTAAGGAGAAATGTTAAAAACTCCCTTTCTTCTTTCCATTAAAGACTTTTTTACTCAATATTTATAGAGTTTTAAAGATGTAACCCTCAAGTGGTGTTATAATTCTCTTCAAATTGTGTTCGATCCCTGTTAAATGGTATTCGAAGGAGAATCAAGCACTATTTGAGGGGAATTTGAACACTATTCGATGGTTAATTGTATTTTTAAAACTCTAAAAAAAGAGCTAAATATTTTTAAAGAACACAAATCTTGGTTAGTATTTCATATTTCTCTTATAACATTGATATAATGACACTATGCTATTTATACTTCTTCAAAGGAGTTCAAAATTTTGTTAAGAGATCAATTTCGTTGAGATTTAATATATAAAAAAAGGTAATGTTATATTGTTAAACTGTAAATTTGAATAACATATTTAATTAAAAGACAATTTGATTAATAATATAAATATAGAGTACGACAAGGAAATATTGGATAAAAATAAATAATTTATCTAGCAAAATACCTCGTAGCTTTTGTCTCTAGCTAGCTAGCTAGCTAGCATATAATTTTTTTTCTCACACATTCACACTTAAGCATGCATGATAGCATAATAATTTCTTCCACTTGAAAAAGGCATTAGATGAACCTCGTCACACTCCTAAACACTTTTTTTCCCACTTTCAGAACAAAGCTAGCTAGCTCTCCTTTTAGATGATCACGTTCTATCGTCCTACTCTTCTTTCCCTCGATTATCAGTTTGAATTAAAACTTCCTTTCCTTACCTTTCTAGATGATTTTGCCTCATGAGCATCATTATCAAAAGGTGTTGCTTTGTAGTCGGTTCCTTCATAGGGGAAAAAGGCTTTTTCCCTCTACAACCCCATGCCTTTTCAATGCCTCCCCACCCCACCAATAATAGAGCAACCATAATGAAAAAGAAACTTTTCTTTTTCTCTTTTGTTTTGTTTTTGTTTTTTCCTTAATTTTTCTCTCCAGGTATTGGTAGCTAGATTGACCAATGGCACCATTTTAAGGATCTTCTGAGCCTTCCCTCCTATAATTTTTTGACACAAACATTCATTTACTATATAATTTGTCATACTGTATTGTACATTAAATTACTTGTTTAAACGGTTAAGTTAATTAAGTTATGTTCAATTTTATGGTCCGACAATATATAACATATCAAACTGTTCATTAAATCAGTTCTTTTATCAAACCCCTTCCTCGCCCATTCAAATCAATTGCAATTATCGATCAAGTGATGATAATCATGTTCATAAAAGTTTTTCCCGAAGGCTAATTGATGGAATATTATGAGACAAAAGGGCCCATAACTCTTTTCCCTAGTGCAAGGAAAACCCCACCTAGCTTTATTTCTTTCAAATATATAGAAATGTGAGTGTGATAATCATGTCACCAAAGGTCAAACTTTAAGCAAACACATAGCAACAAATCATTCACAGCTGGGAAGAATTGTGAATTGAGAGTCCTCTCTCTCTCTCCCTCTAAAAAGTTTTTGGTAGCTTCTTGCACTCAAAGCAAGTAAGACTTTTGAAGCCCCTCCCTCCTTTTTCCATCCCTCTTTTTAGTTTTTTTTGGTAAGAATCCCTCTTTTTAGTTTAGAATAAAGGGAAAGTGGCCTTGCTTTTTTCTGTTTTTTCATGAGAAATGAATTCCATCGGCAGGAGAAGCACCAATCAAGCAAAAGATGACCATTGGTTCCCCACTTTTACAATTGTACTATCATCTATTTTTAAAAAGGAACTACAGCAAAAGTTTAAAATTGTGATGTCTTCTTTCTTGTTGCAATTTAAAAATGTGAATTTTTTTTTGAGAATATTTAAAAATGTGATGTTAGATGCTAAACGGAACAATATATTTTTTTTGTTTCTAAAAAATAATTTAAGTAACTATAAACAATAAAGTACAATTACCATATTTTAAGTTCGTTGGATGTAAAATTTAAATAGTTATCATATTCTAGTCATTTGATTAAAATTTAACGGTTAATTTAATATATATCATTTATTATATGACGTAATTTTTTTAACGTTTTAAGATATGATATAGATAAATTAATATGCGTGAATATAAATTAAACTTACATGCTATAGATTGCTGCGAAATTTGGTTCTGTCCCATAAGAGATTTTTGCAACTTTTGGAACTATTTATGACCAAAGCATACTTTGCCTATTAAGACTAAAGCCTTGATGATAGGGGGCACCGCCCCAATAGGTATCAAAGACTCCTCATTTTAACTAATCAACCTTTTTTGTTTTTTGTTCAATGACTATTGTAAGATGCCAAATCTCCACCTCAAAAGCTTTGTTGAAAGAACATGACATCTACGTGCTTTTTTTTTTTGTTTATATTTTGGAGTTTTAATTTGGAATTCTTAAGAGTTACTAAGAATAGGAAATCCCACTTTTTAGAAGAGGTAGAAGAAAAGCTAGCTACTTTTTCTCCACTAATGGTGTGGAAATATGGTTTTATCAAGCACTAATCTCTTTTACTTTACACGAGCATTCAACTTTATGGGAAGAAATTAACAAAGCTTTCTGAGAATGACTGACCCTTTTGGGTACACTGCAAAAAGGAAGACATGCCTACGTGAGACACTTAAACCTTACATTAATGTATTGATTTTGTTATGGGTTTCAATTAAAACCATAAAGTTAGGTTTTAAAATGTGCTTTTAAAAGTTAAGACAAATCTTTAAGATATCCATCTCTTAAAGGGGTCTACATTAATTAATTTAAGTGAGACTTAAAGTCCAATCCATTTTATGAGTCTTTCTTAGACTAAAACCGATAATGATTTAGGGTTTTTAATTAAGTCATTTTATTTTTCTTCTTTGACGACTTTATATTAGGTTTTAACTCCAAGATTTTGAGCGAACCTAACATGCAGCCAAAGCCCACTCTACACCTTAGGAGGGGAAAAACCTATCAAATTAGGGGAAATATCCTTCAAATCGGGAAAATACTTTATTATGAATTTAAAATATTTTCTTATAAATTAAAAAGACTTTATTATGAATTAAAAGAATTTTCTTATAAATTTTAAAACACTTCCGATCTCCATTTAAAAACTATTTTTTTAAAGGACCTAACCTAATTATCTCTTAATTTAATTATAACTACTAGTGGTTAACAGGAAGTCTTCATGAATGTATGTTTGTATATTAGAAGATACTATATTAATAGAAAAAAACTTGAGAGTTGTATTTGTGTATGTACGTACGTATGTGGGTGCATATGCATGCATTCATACACATAAAACTGAAAATATTGTACGTGTAACAAAAAAAAAAAAAACAAGGCAAATCTTGATAAAAGGTAGAATAATTTCCCGAATATACTCATATACGGTAATATTTTATTGTCACTTATTTAGTATGGTAATTAAGTTGTTAAATTAGGATTAAGATTAGTTAGTTGTTGGACTAGTGACATTTATTTCTATAATGTTGAAAACGTCTCAAGTTCGAATATCTCATCTCTTAAATTAAGTTTGGATATACAATATGATAGTAAAACTAAAAATTTCTTTATTTTCTACTTCAAATGAGTTAAAAGCATTTCACTAATCCATTCAAGAAATACTAAACCTTCCCTATAGCCATGTCTATGCTGAAAATATGAGCCCATGAGGTTTATTGTAATCTTTTTCAACTTTCACAGAATGAAAATACTCATTTTGTACTTGCCACTCATTAATATTTTATGCCTAACTCATAAAAGAGTTAAATTGATTACAATTTGAAAAGAATCCATCCACTTTCAACTACATCCATAAATAATCTTGGATCATCATTCCATCCTTTATCCTCAACATCAATGTATCAAATAATATATTAGTTGACATATTCAATAATGGGGGACCTTAAGAAGCTAGGCCATTGAAAGCATTCCGCCTGTAGAGATAGATGTCGATCACTCAGACGGATATTGAGGGGCCAAAGATTTTTTGTTTTTGTTTTTGAGAAACGAGGGGCCAAAGATTATGAATTATAGTAATGCGCTTTTTGTATTTAAAAGTACATTAATTCACCCTAAATTAAAATTAGAGTTAATTGCACTATCGGTCCACTACTTACTTTTACATTTTTTCATGTTGGTCCACGATTTAAATTTTGTCTCACTATAATCCAATTTGTCCTTAACGTATCCCATTTTTGTCCATTCTGTCATTTTTGATTTAACGACTATCTAGCTATTTTCGTCATGTGATGCACACGCGAGTTTTTTTAAGGCAAAATTGGCTTTTCACATGGGAATATTCTTCCCAAACCTATGAAAATAAAACAACTTTTTCCCTAAATTAACTTGTCAATACTCTTCTAATTCAATAACGTCCATTTGATCCAAATTCATGCTCAAATATTCTAAAATTAAGAAATTGAGGTTCCCAAGTATGAATTGTTCAAACACTTTCCCTTAAACATACAAAATTGAATAAAAAACATAAATATAGACAAAACCCAGAAAAACCCAATAACGTATAAGAACAAAATCACAAAAAGATTCAAGGGTCCACATCAACAACAACCTCGACGATGTCGTCTACGATAAAGAGGATAAGACTTGGAAACAATGGGGCAAGACGTCTGCTTTGGATTTCGATATGCCGCCTAGCGATTTTCGAAAATGGAGTTGTTGGAGATCTAGGCGGAGATGATGAAGCGGCATTCCGAGCAGGCTTTTGAGTTTATCAAGATCCGATTGGGGGACTTAGGTGATTCAAATTTTATCTTCCCCTTCGTTTTTAGTGGTCCCATTCAAACTTACCCTAAATTAAGAGATACCCAAATGAATCCACATTAAACCAAAGACAACCAATTCATCCTTAAAACCACGATTAGCACCAAACCCAGTTAAACCCATAATAAAATGAACAAAACCCATATACCAAAACTCTTAAATTCAAGCTAAGAACAACAAAATTGCACCAAACCCATATCAAATCTCCCCCAAATTGACCTTTTTGGCTAGAACCTCATAGGCATAAGGCAGCACAAAGTTGACAGTGCTCTTCGAAGGGATCGAAGATGGAGTTGCAGGCCAAGGATTTATGAAGGTCAATGGAGGCTAGGGCGGTTCAATGTTGGGGCTCATTTTCTTCCAAGCATGCATCAACGAAAGCCGAGTTGGTTGTGGGAGTTGCTGAGACATCGGTGGAAAAGGGTTGGGCCCTGAGGGAGATCTCAGGTCGGTGTTTTTGTTCTTGTATGTTATTGAATTTTTTTGGGTTATGTTTAGAGGTTGTGGAAGAATATTCCCTGGAAAAGCCATTTTTGCCTTCAAAAGAAGTGCATGTGTCCGACACGTGACGAAAATAGACGACCATTACACCTAAAGTGACAGAATGAACTAAAATGAGATACATTAAGGACAAATTAAACTATAGTGAGACAAAATTTAGATCGTGGACCAACATGGGAAAAGATAGCTAGAAAGTAAGTGAACCAATGATGCAATTCAATTAACTTATTAAAATTATCTGGGGTGCCTTTACCAATTTTTTATTTAACATTGAAAAAGAGATATACCCTCATCTATCTTAATTCTAACTTATCTTCCTACATTCTCTTATCACTTAAACTAACTCTAAAACTAACCTTTATCAAATTTTAGGGGGAAATAGCTATATCTTAAGTTTTTTTTTAATTCAAGCTCAATTATCAATGAAAGTTCATTTATAAAAATAGTAAATAATTGCATAAAACTAAAAATAGAGTTTCATATGCTTATACATGTGAATATTTTAAAACAAAAAATTTATAACTTTAGTGGTTGAGTACCTATCCCGACATTACATAACTTTAGTGGTAGAGTATCTATTCCGACATTACATAACATTCAATTATATATTTGTATATTTGAAACTCTACCATCAATGTCAAAAATATTTACGTGTAAAACATTAACTTCTCCAACTAATTAGTGATTTGTGTGACTTCTAACTCAAGATTAAATTGCATCGTTCCTATATTAATAGTAGGAGTTTGATTTTTGCCTCTTTTTCTTAATACAAAAGATAGTAGTTTTTTTTTTTTCTTTTGGTGGCTTGCAAAGGAAACATGCTAGCTAGTAGTCAATAATTGGGTCAGTTGGGGAAACCAAAAAATCAATATATAATTTATAGAACAAGAAGCTAGAAGGTATATCTGTATTTTGAGATCAAATTAATTAAGCACCAGTTGATGATTAGGGTCTTCTTTAATAATATAGTTAAAAAAAAAAGAAGGGCCGGGTTTCTATTAAACAAAGCAAACCACTCTATCTTTCCTATGTACAAGCATGTGAAGGAAGGCTCTGAAGTAACAAAAATTGGAAATGTAGGTGTAGGTGGGAGACAAACCTATCTTTGTTCTGAAGGGATCTGTATAAAGAAGGTATCAGAAAGCTTTAGAGTTTGCTAATGTTGGGGGTTTATATATGAAAAAAGTCATTCTCTCTTTCTCACACTTTGATATATCTTCTTTGAGTGGCCCAAACAGAACCCAAATCTTTTGTAATAAGATTCATATTAATCAATCGACATGTGGTTACCCTGCTGCCCTTAGAGAGAATAGTACTAACGATGATCTTGTGATATCCTGAGGTAACAAACACCATATATATGAGAATATGAGATCGTGGATGACCAATTTGGCACGAATATTGACATCAAACTGTTGGCAGATTTTAATTTATTTTGATTTTTTCCCACTTGTACACGTGCAAGCACACTTGGAAAATGATATTCTTGACTGTATGAAAGACTAATTAATTGGGACCTCATTTTTCCAATTTTCTTTTTACTCCTTTTTAATTTAACAAACAAAATGAATACTTGCATTTTTGACATAACGTGAAGACATAATTATAAACGAATACAAAGTTAGTGGGTTCAATTAATTATTACTTGAAACCTAAAAATAGCACAAATTGTAAACATAAAAAACAAACAGGTGGTTATTTCAAATACAAATAGCTCGATTTTGATGTGAAAAACTCATTTAATTGATATTATAAAGAAAAAATGTCATTTTTCTTTCAATTTCTTGATCATGTATTTTTTATCCTTATCTAGTTAGAGGATCCTCTTAAAAATAGATGAGTGATAAGTTTAGTTAAACCTTAAATTAATTTATGATTTACGATATATTATGTCAATTTAAACACGATATAATAAATAAATAAATTGAATTAGTATATATTTTATTGCATGATTAATTAAAAAAATCATTAATAGTCCATTAGCTAGAAGATTTAGTTAGATTCCATTGTTCAATAAGGAAACCCATACATTTATAACATACATGATACATATGATCGATATGAAGTACAAATATCAGTACTTTGTAGAAAGATTTGCAATTAAATCCCAAATATATGCACAATCTGATGCCATCTGGTGCATCCAACAATCAATACAAACTTTGTGGCAAAAAACTTAAAAACACACATACTCAGTGTATGATTCGTACTATCCTTTTGTTTTCTTTGGGTCATTGAAATGCAATTATATTGGGGTTGATATCGGGGTTGTGCTATAAATGCGGATATCGCATAACATAAGGACACATGTGGGTTGTTGAAATGATAAATTTATTATTTTCTATCTTAGAGTATAGTTTTGTGGGCTGTTGGATCTGTCAGCATTATGTGAACGTCACAATAGTTTGTCTCATTATACTGGTAGATACAATCTTACAAAAAATGAAAATCTAAGCTCTAAAAGGTAATTTTACACCTAAAATCATTAATCATGGGATATTCAAAATTGTCCCCAACTCAGATTTTAATGGAATTCCATAGATTTTAAAGGAATTATGGATTCTTATGAATTTCATGGATTTTAATGAAATTCCATAGACTTCATAGAATTCGAACAGAATTCTGTTGAATTGGATTTTAATAAATTTGGTTGAATTTCAATAGATTTTTAATTAATCCTAACCCTTAAGAATACTCCAGTATTGGATTTTTAATTGCTTGTTGGGGACAACAAAAATGAAAGTTTGTCGTCGTCCAGCGATATCATCTTTTATATTGCATTTATATTTTATATATGATACTTATATAAATATTAATACTGATAAACATAAGAATTATATATACCACAATGAAGTATTCAAAGAGATTATGACGATGTACAAACGTTCTTGTCATGTTCAGCTCCTCAAGATGTACAAGTCTGATTACATTATTACACATATGATTAGAAAACTGAATCCTTATTGTGTTGATAGCCTATGAGCTTCCTTTCTCAACCAATCAAATCAACAAAAAAAAAATCAATCAATCTGGAGGACCTATCAGAGCAACTTGGGAAAGATATAAATTATGACAAGTATGATGAAATTATTCATATTTGGAGGACCTATTATATATACATTAGAAAATTAACAACTTCAAATTAGGCTCAAATCAGCCAAAAGCAATACTGAACGTTTGGTATTATGTTTCTGATGTGGGTCTGAGTCAACCCATGGTATTATGCTTAGTACCGAGTCAGGGTTCTGTGTGGGTTCAATGTGTGGAGCTTCTTGGAAGCTAAAATGGCTGGTTCTGAGGACAACCTACATGATTTTTTGAGATAAGAGACTGTAAAAGATTAGAGGGCTGAGATGGGTTTGGGAGTGGAGGTTGAGAACATGTAGCCAAAGCTAACGGTGAAGGCGTGAAGCTCTGCGCTTTGTGAAAACTGAACGTGATTTTTTATTGAAAGCAGGTCTATGAGGTAAGAGATTGTAAAAGATTATAGGGCTGAGATGGATTTGGGAGTGGAGGTTGAGAACATGTAGCCATAGCTAATGGTGAAGCCATAGCAAAAATAGCATACCTCAAGCAGTCAAGCAGGTCTGTTCATGTGCACATCTGTTCATGTTCTCAGGAAATCTGAGGGGGGAGGGCTGGAATTCTTATGTGCTTTGGTATTTATATCACTCACCTAAAAATCCATCCAAATTCCACTACTAAATGAAATCCTTTGAAATCCATAATTTTTGAGGACACCTAGATTTCATTGAAATCCTTTAAAATCCAAGTTGAGGACACCTTGATTTTGTTGGAATCCATTAAAATTCTAATTGAGGACACCTAAATTTCATTGGACTTTTAAAATCCAATGAAATCCAAGTTGGGGACACCCCCCTAAATTATGATTTTACACCTAAAATAATAAATTATGCCTATAAATTAGATAAAAAATAAAAAATTTAACAAAAGCTAAAAGAACACACAAAATTGATCAGGATGCTTATGATCAGCATACCACTGCACCGCATTGGAGGAAATTCTTAGCTTAAGACCCCATTGCAAACCTAGCAAAACCAAATATTATTTTTTCCTGTCTCCTAAATTCCTAATATCTCTCTCTTTTTTTTGTTCTTTTTCTTTTGGGTAACTAATATCTCTCTGCTTAGTAAATAAACACTGAGAAAGATTCTGATTCTGAGGGAGTTGCATAGGTAAAAACAAGCACTGTAAAGACAAAACACCTTAATGATGTTAAAAGACCCCACATGTATAATGCCTCCTAAAAGCTGCAAAACAACACAGAACCCATTCTTACACTTAAACAACCCCAAGAAAATAGACGTGTAAGAAGGCAAGGTGCCCAAGAAATCCAGCACTTAGATTTTGTATGTTAGAGAGAGAGAGAGAGAGAGAGAGAGTAGAAAAGGTAATAAGGAGGTTGGCTTTAGGCTCAAACATGCGCCTGTTGTAAACAGTCTGCAAAAAGCTGACTCATGACTCTCAGGAACTTACAATATTCCAGAAAGAAGAGAAAGGCATGGCACTTATGTCAAGGACTTGCATCTTTTCAACTACTTTAGAGTGCACAAAGCCACTGTAAAAGTGAGAAAAAAATCAGAGAGAGGATAGGCAAAGATATTACTATATTAGTACACTGTGAGACTTTTCTTTCACCATGATAACCCTATACCAAATTGCATGCCTAAATTGCATTTATGCTCTCTATGGTACTATGCCCTTGACTTTTTCTTTGGTCTTGTTTGTGGGTTTTGGATTCCTCTCTCTCTCTCTCTCTCTCTCTCTCTCTCTCTCTCAGGCATGGCATGGAATTCAACTTTCTTTATGTTCCACATTAAATGGGTCGGAAAAAGTTTTCAGATCACAGAAAGAAAAGGGTATCACATTTAATGCAAAAAGTGAATTGTGGGTTTTCTATTAACATGCAACTCCCGGAATTGGCGCCGAGTTTCAGTTAGTGTTTCATGGGAATATGACCTCATTTATTTATTTATTTTGTTTTATTTTTTTGTTTTAGGGTTTTTAGATGTTGTGGTTGGGGAGCAGAAATTACAGGTGTGAATTGGGTGTGATTTTAAGCACAAAGTGTGGAAGAGCATATAGTAATGTTCACATACATTGTTTTGCTCTAGGACCAATAACTTTCTCTTTCCTTGGTTCTGCTTCCCTTTTATTCTAAGGGGCATGGTGGAGTTTAAATCCAACATAGATTAGTGGATGACATAGCTAGCTTTTTGTTTTTTTTTGGTCAAAGATGACATAGCTAGCTAGCTCCTATTGGTTTATGAAAGAAAATTTCCTCGCTCAAAAGTGAATTCAGTATTGAAACAACACTAACAATATCCCTATTCGTTTTTAAATATCATTCTAAAACTAACAATGAATACTTAAACTTTTTGATATTGGCAATTTCAAGTAAAAGATCTAATAGGAAAGCACTTTGCAAAAGGTTTAGTTATCATTACTGCTTCAAAATACAGCATTAAAACCATATAAGAAAAGGCCAAATGGAAAATAAAAATGTTGAAAGCCATTGGTACTTTGAGAGAAAAATGTTCAACCCAACGGTGTGTTGAGCATTCCCAACGGTGTGTTGAGCATTCATTCATTAATTTTCTTTTGTTCAACATGAAAGTCAAACTTGTGATGTGGACGTGAAGACAATGCTTTTGTTCTACCACTAGAGAGATAAGCCCCACAATTAGAAATGAGGTTTAGAGTTTTGAGGCCATTGCTTAGTTTAATAATTAAAGCTGTTGTACTTGCAGTTATTTAAGCCAAGAAGCTTTTAGAGTTCAAAAGAGATGATAATCCTAGTTATACCAAAGAAAACTTACTCTGTGTATGTAAATTTTGACCCCCAACATAACAAAATTAAAAGTATGGCACTCTTTTACACTATCTTTTTGGTTGTAAACTTTGTTTTGCTGTTTGGTACATTGAATTTGAGTGCCTTGATCGATGCAAGTGAAATTAAACCAAGTGGAGAAAGGTTGACAAGATGAGTGCGAAATGAATAAAGGGGAGCATTCAATGTGACCCAGGAGATGCAAGCTGGAACACACAGAGATGACACTGAACAAAGACATGATCCAAGTTTAACCAGCAAGACATGCCATAAATCCATAACATCAGCTCAGAGGAAGAGAGAAAAAAAACCAGTTACAATTGCACAAAATGCAACATGATCAGAGATTCAGACAAACCCCATCACCATTAGTAAACTTAAAGAAGGATCCAAATATTAATCAAAGAACAATAACAGACACATCAAGTAGCACAGGAATGAGTATCAGTATGTTGCCAAACTATTTTGTAGCTGAGTTTAACAAAAGACCAAACTAATTGAGCTACAAGTTTAAAGGAAACTGAGATCAACTAAAGCACTGAAAATCTAAACGTTTTGGACTAGCATGGTGATGCCAGAGTATATGCTTGTTATCTATGTACCATGACTATGCAACCCTTGAAAGAGTTATACAGCTAACAATATGTTAAGAACTAACTAATACTCAGAAATTTGAACAATTAAAGAGTAACCATTCCACCATGCTTCCAAAGTTTGATGTCATTGTCAACCCATTCTATCCCTATGGACAATTACCGAAAGGTAACCCTAGTAGTAAGCCCATACAAAATACCAAAACATTTGTAGTCACTAAGTCGGCCTATCATGAGACTTGAACCTTGAACATGGCAATTGACTTTGATACCAATTGTTAGGGACTAACCAATACTCCTCAAAAGTACGAGGTGTAAATAAGCAAAAGACTTGATTTTTTGTGTCTCTCAACATATAACTAAACTTGTAGTAAGCTTCTTCCTAGTTTTCTTGTTCCAAGTAATCTTCTTGATCAATGTTGGTATATAAAATAATTATTGGTCCACATCTAACAAACCATTTTGGGAATAATGGTAAACTAACAAACTCTTATCATTCAGTGCATACGTAGACATCCCTGGCTGTATTGGTAATTTCACACATTAAACATGAGAAAAAAGAAGAAAAACTCTGGATTTGAGCTCAGTGAATTTCTTTATGGAATTTAGATAGGTAGTGCACTTCACATAATCTGGCGCTTTAGCAGCAAGATCAACAAAGCCCTAGGTCCAATTACTTGGTCTTAAACCAAGATCCTATAGAAAATACCAAAAGGTACCACAGCACGGTTTTGAAAGGGAGATGTGACAGAAATGTAAACTCTATTGGAACCCAGAAACATCACATAACAAAACAGTAAGAATGCATATAGCTTTGGCAAATCAATTTGTTTACTAAACAGAAGATGAAGTCTCCAGCATAGAATTATAACCAGCTGGGCCCAAACAAAGTCCAGATAGATTATTGTTAAAACTTACCTTGTCTCAGTATATGTAACTCACTATTACTCCAGATATGAGTTAATTTTTCCTAGATGCCAAAAATAAAAATTGTAGATAGTAAAAGTAAGAAAGATAATTTTATCAATTTTTCTTGACAAAATTGGAAAGGGCCCTCATAGTTATGCAGACTTTCAGTATGCAACTGAATCTTTCTCCATCTGGGTGCTAGAATGTGTCATGTCCTCAAGTGTTTGGCAAGCCAATTAAAAGCAGTTCCATACAAATAAATACTAGATTAAATCTCATACGTGATAATTGTTAGACAACCACTAGACCCCAAAAACTTAAGTTGTTTGGGAATGAGCCAACAATGTATATCAAGGTAATACCCCCCTCACATGCAGCCCCACCCTACAAGTGGAGAGGCAGATAAATGCAGATAGAGAAACATATAGGTGTAGCCTCACCCTACACCAAGCAAATAACAAAGAATTGAGAAATGGGGATAGGAGGTTTCAAAATAAAGACCTCTTGCAACTAAGGCTTTGATACAATGTTAGACCCCCCAAAACTTTAAGTTGTCAGGGAATGGGTCAGCAATGTATATCAAGCTAACAATATGATAACAGTTGTAGCAGCATCACCAATAATAGAAACAAACCAACAACTAGCAGAAACTACATATGACTATCTTAAGGATCCCCGCTTAGTACTTACCGATGGCATTCTAGTAGCTGATTTTCCATCAAGAACAAATTACATTAAAAATTTCCTGAGCAAGAAAAGTACCTAAACAGAGAGAAAATCTTCAATAAGTATATGCAAATCAAAAAATAGAAGACAAGAAATATTGATTTAGTACTGATGAGACTATACCACAAATATTTAATACAGGTCATATTTCTATGCTGCACAAAATAGATATTATACTTCAGCAATTGAAATTTACGAAGGATTTATTACAAATTATGGTCTTGTACATGCTATGATACTCTGCTGACAAATAAGGCCACAATGCAGACAGAATGAGACATGTCTTCTTGTTCTCTTTGTTCATCAGTCATTGCATGAATTTGGTTTAAGGACAACATGCTGCCAAAACAAATGACCTGAGATATTAAATGTCCAATGGAGAAATTCTCTAGATGAATCGCATGCTGCTAAAAGATAGTTAACCATATAATTAAATCGTAAGAGAATATAAGAAAAATTTATCAACCCTGGATCTCATTTACTAAATGCATGTTGCACATCAGAAATCAAAGAAGTACCTTAATTTGTGTCCTATTATAAGTGTAAGTGATGTGAACAGACCCATCACTAGCCTGGATAACTGCTGGATATGAGAACTCCAATCCCAAATTCTCCTCCAATGTCAGAGCATCATGCCAAGAGTCCCCATCATCGTTGGAGAGGGCAACTTTAAGTACACCCCTTGAGATTGTGTTATAAGCAAGTAGAATAGAGCCATCTCTTAGCTTTACCCCATCAATACCTAATAAGTTGTAAAGCAAAGATTGAATATGAGAACCAAAAGATGACAAAGGATGTTTAATTAACACACACACACATTACACACACATGTTATATCAATACCTAGATATACATATACTGCCTTCAAGAATGAAAGAACTGTAATTCAGTCATAAACCTGAGTTTGGATTAGGTAGTTCAGTAGGTTTTGCATGATCCCAGTTCTGCCCACCATCATAGGATTCTGAGATACAAACTCTACCAATCTGATCAAAGGATCGCAATAAAAGGCGCAAGGTCCCTTTTGCAGTCTGGTAAGGAACTGGCTGAATCACACTGAGGGTTTCATTTTTGACGTAAATAGGACCATACTTTTTCCAGGACCTAACAGAATCTGTTGCGACCTGTTGAATCATATATGTCAGCCATCCATTCCAAACGTCACTAAAGTTTAATCACTCTACGTGATTGAGTTTCTGCGACAACCTCCACCCATGCCCCCCAAGAGTTCCAACTTTCAACAGAGGATCCACAGAGCAAAACTCCATTTTCCAGCAAGATTGGCTGAGTAATATTAAAGTAGAACATATAAGAAAAGGAGCCTTTCAGTGTCAAGAATGATTCACATTTGATGACATGTACCAGCATCTATCATATGAATTCAAGTAACACCTTATTCTTTATTGGTCCTAATATACCAGGAGGAAGTTGTTCTCTTTCTGTCCAAGTAAGACCTTTATCATATGACCGCTTCATGCATCCACTCCATCTGACATTAATTAAACCGAAAGTTAGCAGAAGCCATCAAATAAGAAAAGTGAAATAAAGTTACAAAACATCATTAGTATGATTGAGTTTGCATTTCTACAGGGAAAATGTTAAGGAGCACAATTTTAAATAAAAAATCCATTATCACAGTTGAATACAAACTTTTTAATAACTATTTTGACAAATAAATAGAAGCTCCATTTAAGGATTAATCTAACTAGAAAAGGAAAAGTTAAGGTTACTTTTCCAAGAATAAATACCAACAAGACAAAGCTGAAACTATATTCATTCTAATATTTAAATTTTACATGATATCAAAAAGAGACCACCATCAAAACTGAGTTAAGCTTAAGCTAAAACATTCAACAGGAAATCATTAAGGTTAAATTAGAATCCTAGAAAGAAAGAGAAAATTATTTTTGCTAAAAGAAGGAAGAAATAGATTATACTGAATGAATGAATTTTGCTGGGGGTGGTGGGGATTGAAGAAGATTAAAATTTTTTTGTTGCCCAGTTGCTGGTAAGTCAGAATATTTTGAGTTATTTACATCAAACAATGCCGTTTGAAACAAATGGGAAGCCTGAATTCATAAGGTTAGTACTCAATCTTTTAGTGTCAGACTGTCAGTTATGAAGCTCACCCTCAAGATTCTGTTGCATTTCACCAACCCCCAACCCCCAAACCAACCAAAAGAAAAAGAAGAAAATTGTACTTCAAGATCAAAATTGATCTAGGCCTCTAGTACTAGGCGATGAGACTTGAACAGCTAAGCTAGTTGGGGACCTACATGAATAATTTTCTTCTAGTAATAAGTAGAATGCAATGACAATGATTTCAATCACGTAGAACTATCCCATCCTGTTCTTTTTCTTTTTGCTTGGGGGGATATAAGCCAAGTAGCATTCAAACCTAACAGTAGAAAACAGTTATGAACATACTCGTAAAGAGATACAAAGAAAAACTTGAAGATTTTAGTAAAAATTGACTGCAAACATGTATAGATAATAGTAGGAAAAATTTACTTTTGAACCTCTTGTCCTATTTTATAGAACAGCAGCAGCTCATCTGATGGAAGTTTGAATAACACAGGGTTCCACATTGGAATGTCAGGTTGTTCATCAGCAATGACAGGTGACTGCCAACAGCCATCCTGCCCAGAAAAATTCTACTCTTAGTGTTAGGAATCACATAAAAGTTCGACAAGGACTTTATCAACAAAATTAAGAATGAATCTATCAGTCAATTGGACTCAAATGGGAGAGTGATAACCTTCAGTTGCAGTGCGTTGTATAATTCATATCTTAAGTAACCAGACAATAGACAAATGGGGGGAAAAGTAAAGGAGAGATCTTTGTTAGAATGAAAGCAAAATCCATGAATTCTGTAAATATAGTTTTGGTCAATTTGGGGTCGGTTGTAAAACAGAGCAAATGTTCTGCTTTACTCGGATTTCTTGCAAAAGCAAACCACAGGTAGGTTTAAGGTTTAGCATAAAGTGGAAGTGCTAGAATACGAAAAAGAACCATCAACTGCACAGAAATTTCTAATAATTGAAATTAAAGAAGTCAAGGTTTCAAATTAGATGCTCAATGTACATGAGCAGTACACGCATGCAGATTCACACCCACACACACACACGCTAAATGTGTTCTCCATCCTGAAAATCATTGCAATCAAAGATACAACCTTTGCTCATAAAGTGAGCGAGTCTAATGGATCGTAAATATTGTTACCTTGTACGTCTGCAACCAAATTTTCACATCAGGTGCCCCCTCTGATGTACCTCCAAAATAAGCAACCAAAAAATGATCTTTATCAACCTACACAAAAAAAGAAAAGAAAAAAAGCACTGGTCTGGTTAGCTTATGCGGGGAAAATAAAGACTACATAACCATAAAGAACTACAAATCTTTCATTTTTTTTTTGTCCTGCACAACCTCAACAATGGTAGAAGCATGACAGCTATTGAAGGGAGCAGAATTTGCAGGAAATGTGAATTCCTGTAACAAAGGCTCCTCAAGATAACAGTCCTTCCTCATATTTATACTTGGGGGAGCAGATGTTGTAGTATCCGCAAATATACTATCTAATTTTCTGCATAAATTATATTTCTGTGTTAATAAAAAGATTTTTAAATGTATATGCATAAATGGATGTGCATCTAGACGCAGAGTTACAGAATGACCAAATTCAATAACATAATTCGGAAAGTTTTAGCTTAATCTTATTTACAATGGATATGTCAAGGAATCAAATGAACTAGCCAAGTGAACCATCATCAAATAAAAAATAAAAAAATAATGAATATGGGGTTTCTGTTTGTGTCATCAAATGCATCAAATACAATCCCAAAAAGAAAAAAAAAAAAAAATGGCCCGAGAGCTCAAGTAGCATTGCAAGAATAGAGTAGAGACTTAGGTCCTAGAAAAAAAGATTTCAAAAAAATGAGAGTACATAGGGTCATGGAACCTGGTGGGGAAGACATGAAAAGGGTGAAGCTGGTGGCCGTTGGCATGCAATGTGAGACTGGGAAGGAAAAAAAGGGTGAAGCTGCTTCCAAATCTAGATAGTGGGTTATGCAGATCAGAGACATTGAACAATGAAAATAGCAAAAACAGAAATAAAGACAGCAAAAGAACCAACACAATGCTTCCGACTGATTTCCACATATTTATCAACTAATGCTTCTATGAAATACAAATGTTCCTCAAAGCTATATAAAATAGAGTACTGCAGTTGCCATCGCAAGAAACAGAGATGGGTTTGACTTTGACACTTTGTTTGTCACAGACAGAGGGGACTGATTAACAGCTGCTCTGAAACTCAGCTCACAGCCTCACAATACGTATAAGGCATCACCAATGAATGGGGCAACTGTATACGCTAAAAAGTGTCGTTTACTAATTCATCCGCACTTTTATATGAAAATTTATTATATAAAAAATTTATCAATCTGAAGTAAATAGTTAGAATAAATATTATTTTATTAATTTAATAAAAATTACTTTATTAAAATTAATAAAATAATAAAGTTGTTAAATTTTTTTATTAGTTGAATAGTAAGTGAATTCCAAATTGTTCTGATTTAACATTAGGTCAAATATACCATAATTTTTCCTTAAGTCAAATTTGACAATGAGTTTGCCTCATTCATTAAAAACCCAAAGGTTGGTCCTCTCATCGCACTCGTCTTTTTGATATAAATTGTGTTGAAATCGGAGATGTCCCCGGAAGGACACTATTCACTGCCGCAGTTATTGTTCACTGCAGACAACCGTCGTGTGCGGCAGTGCTGAGACCAGGCAGCAGCGTTTTCTGCTCTCCTCTCGATTCTAGAGTCATTTTTGACCTGTTTTGACTCGTTAATCGTGTACACGTCGATCAGAGGGAAAACCAAGTGATTTTGAAGCTTTTTGGAGAGACTCGGGAATAACTCGCCATTTATTTTCCTAAATATTTTGAATTAGATTACCTAAAGAAAAATAGTTGGAACTTGACCCTAGTGAGTTTAGAGCCATTCTATTTTTGTGAGTGTTATACATTAATCTTTAAATTTTTTTTGAGTCTACATTATGTCGTTGATGATCTCATTATTCTTTCTTATTTGGTCAATTTACTTGAAAATGACATTGAATTTTGAATCATGGCACTTGAAGTTCCTTTAGTTCAATTGAAGTATCATAGCCATACTTGACTTAGGAAATGATTTTAGACAATTTTTGATTAAGTTTGAGCCTTTCTAGCCATCCCTTTCATTAAATAAAATTTTATCACTAGTACCCTTTTTGAGTATTCATTTAGTGTTTTCTTATATTCAAATAGCATCACAAGCTTGGCCAAAAAAAAAAAATAGCATCACAAGCATCGGTTTCTCCTTCTTCACTCCAAACTTGTCTTTCCCACAAGACTAAGTTTGTGGGGGCGTGTTAAACCTCTGTCAGATTCCTCTCCAATTTAGGACTCCTATTACTTGCACTTGTATCTTTTATTTGTATGACTTTGTTTGCTTATTCCTTGCGGCACAAGGTTACTACTTGTATAAATACTTGTTAAATATAAGTAAAACAATCATCAAATTTTCATAATTCTACAGGGGGTGGGAAGAAGATTTCACTTTTTTTATTTTAATTAAGATTAGGGACAAAGATGGAAAGATAGGAGATTTTTTTTTTATGGCTGCTATATATACACCCTTATTTTTCTCATATCACACCCCTTACTTACTATACACCCATTTTACTTTAATTTTGGACAATTTCTCACTACAGACCCTCCTTCCACCCCTCCACCGGTGGTCGGACCCACACCATCTCCTTCTGCCCCTCTCTCTCTCTCTTTCTCTCAATTTTTCTCTCTCTTTCTCTTTCTCTTTCTCTTTATCTTTTCCCTTCCTTCTCTCTCTGTGCACCACCCATATCGGCCTCCTTTTCCGTCTGGAAGAAGGAGTGGGAAGAGAGAAGAGGAATGAAAGAGAGAGGAATAAGAGATGCGCGGGTTGGCAGCGGTGTGGAGTTCGACCTCTAGCGACGAGGAGGTGGTGGATGAGAAGAGGTCGGGAAGGGCAGAATGCTTGGTTCTAGTCTTTTTTTGTTTTTTTTGTTTTTTTTGTCATTCATTGTCTTTTTCGTATTAGGTGATTTTTATCATTTCATAAATTAGTTAAAGGGGTGTGTAGTAAGAAGGTAGAAGGTGTTCAAATAGTAGACATCTTTTATTTTTGGTGAGTTTTGAAAAGAAAACTGAGATTTCTTTAGAATTACCATGCCATTTTGTTTTTGAGTCTGTGGGCCAACTCAATGCTCTTAAAGGCTTGTTTGGTACACTATACAAGACTAATTAAAATTTTACTATATTGAAGCACAAATATAAAAATAAGGCTCAATTACAAAATGCACCCACCAACTATAGGGGTAATTTTAAATTGGTCCATTAACTATAAAACATTTCAAATACATCCACTAACTATCAAAAACCTACAAATTAGCACTTATGTTAAAATTTCCATCCAAAAAACTGTTAAGTGCCACATGGACAATGCTGACGTGGCATTTGATGTTGACATAACATACTGGTAGGGGTATTTTCGGGTAAACGTGTACATTATCTTATTAAAAAAAAAAAATTAAGCAATGTGGCTACGTTGAGTTTTGAACTTCTGACCACTAAGTTGAAACTCAACCACTCCTCCACTTGAACTAACTTCACTTCTTTTTCATTTAGTGATATATAATATATTTATAAGGTTTTACCTACTTTACTCCAGCAAATATAAGTATTTTTGTACCTAACCTTGGTCACTAGCTTTTAGTTTCACGCTTTCCCAGCCGCCATCTTTCTCTCAATGCTCTCATAGTTTCTGCATCCTCATTTTTTTTTATATTTTGTTTCATCTATAGTATATCTTTTTTTTTTTTTTTTGCCAATCATCTATAGCAAGATTATTCTTACTGGAGTACATATATTGGCCAATCATCCTCTTTTTTTTGCACCAATCATCTATACTTATATTTGGCCAATCATTTATAAATTGACAAGAGTTAGGTAGAAAATTACTTATATTTGTTAGAATAAAGTAAGTAAAACCTTATAAATATATTATGTCACTAAATGAACAAGAAGTGAAGTTAGTTCAGGTGGTGTAGTGCTTGAGTTTAATTTGGTGGTCAGCCGTTCGAAATTCAATGTAGCCACATTCCTTAATTTTTTTATTGAATAAGATAATGTCCACCTTTACCTGAAAATACCCCTACCAGTATGTCATGTCAACATCAAATGCCACATCAGCATTGTCCATGTGGCACTTGACAATTTTTTGGATGGAAATTTTAACATAAGTGTTAATTTGTAGATTTTTGATAGTTGGTGGATGTATTTGAAATGTTTTATAGCCCAAAGAAAAAAAAAAGAGAAGTCCCAATTAGTATTCTTTGTTTGTATATTATGTAAAAATTCCCTTTTTTAGCCCTTTTTTGCAGGTTATAATCTTGTTTGGAGGCAAGGTTGAAGTCCATAGTGCTTGAAATGGATACGCGGGTGGTTATTCATCGTCTACAATACACGGATGAAGATCTTGCCACCGATGAGCACCTTCTGGAAGAAGCTAAAAGTTTAATTAGTTTATTTGATCATTTTTGTTAATATGTGCCTCGTGTTTGTAATACCATCGGTGGCTCATACCATTGCACATTTTGCTTTGTCTTGTGAGCATTCTTGGGTTTGGGATGGTATGGCTCCTCCTTGGCTTGAGCCATATCTTCTTACTGATGGTGTAACTCTTTAGCCTCTTTCAATTAAAGCTTTATTATCAACAAAAAAATAAAAAATAGTCATGTTGAGCTCTAAGAACAATTTAATATAATTCAGATTGACACAATTTAGCATAACAAACAAGCCCTAAATGAGCAAGTACAAGTAGAGCTTGGGACACCATTTTTTGGATTGTGCCTCATCCATAGCCCAACCATGTATTTAAGGTCCTAATCCTTTTAGAAAAAATTATTTATGTTAAAAAACTAGAAAGAATGGGAAGTAAAAATAAGATGATTTGTACTCAAATTACTTGTCATAAAGTCTCTTATTTATAGGCTTAGGATGATGGAAAAGGTTACAAGCATTTACAACCAATAGCGTTGTAATGCATTTACAGCATATGTCACAAGACAATCAGTGCATCAGTTACATGAAAATTGGTGGAAGATATATAGGTTGTGGTGGTCATCTACCAACCCATATATAACACTCCTCCATGTCTGCCACACAATGCAAATAGCCTTCCCCTTTCTTAATACTGTTTCTAGACTCAGTGCCGTTCCTGACATTTTAGAAGCCGGGGTGAAAATCTGAAATGGGTGTTTTGTACAATATATATATATATATATACAGGCTCCTTCTGTTGAGGTATACCTCAACTTATTTATGTTGAGGTATACCCTGTTGGGGCCCACACGAGCCGTTTTGTGTCGATCCGAACCGTTCAATTTTTACATCTCCATAGATAGATCATCCTTGCAAAAAATTAGCCAAATCGGAAATCATTTGTCTATCTAACTTTGATCAAAAAAATGGACGAACCAAGTATTTTCGATGAAACCGTCCATTTGTTTTATCAAAGTTAGATAGGCAAATGATTTCCGATTTGGCTAATTTTTTGCAAGGATGATCTATTAATGAAGATGATCCTTGCGAACGGTTCGGATCAATACAAAATGACTCATGTGGGCCCCAACAAGGTCATACCTCAACATAAATAAGTTGAGGTATACCTCAACAGAAGGAGCCTGTATATATATATATATATATATATATATACAATTCTATAAACATGTTTTTCATTTACTTTTGCTTGAAAATTAAAAAGAAAATAATACTTTCATTAAACATAAGATGATATCACAATTTATACAAATTTTGAATAAAAAACCTTGGACAAGAAATAATTAAAGTTATAGGGCCTTTGAACATACAAACTTTGAACAAAAAGAAATTAAAGCTGCAGCCCTTGGACTTGTCAAAAAGAGGTTCTTCAACAATCTGAGCAACTATGTGATCAAATGCACCGCCTAAAAAACACAATTACAATAAGATAATGACCAAAACAGTTAATGAAAATGCCTGAAAACAGGGCTAAGAAAGAGATTAAGACTCAAGAGAAGATTAAAGAGGGGAGCTAAAGGCTAAAGGCTAAAGCCTTGAGAATCGAATGGATTAACTTCAAGTCTTCAATTTAATTGAACCAATTGATTGAGGATTGAGGAAGAGGGCGACTGAGAAACTGGGTTAGTTTGGCGAGCTGAAAGCCTGAAAGAGAGAGAGAGACTGATAGAGAGAGTGAGATATTTGTTTAAGAAAAAAAAAAAACATTTCAACTTTCAGCTTTTTTTTTTTTCTCAAGGCATGTGCAATGATTATGCAATTTTGGGCCAATAACTTTAGGCCCCACTTTAAAAAAACTATAATTTTTAACTACCAGCAATTATATATACACACTAACATTTTTTTTTTATAGCAACACACTCAAGCTACTCAACAGCAATTATATATATATACATATTCTAATTTTAAATATTAAAATATATACTATACATATATATATATATACATAAAATTTGGGCCTCCCTTAAAATTGGGCCCTGGGCGGTTGCCCCTGGTGCCCTTGCTCAGGACGGCTCTGTCTAGACTTTGTATATATGACTCCCTTTGGACTTAATGCATGAATCACATTTTTACCATTTCTCAACTTTCACTTATTTCTTTTTATCACATCACTTGTCTTGATTGGATAATTAGCTGTGACAAAACTTTGAAAGGATGAAAAATTAGTTGTGAAAAAATATTGAAGTGGAACTTAAGAAATAGACAGTTTGGGTCATAGGATTACATCGTGCGTTAAGACCCAAAAAGATAACTAGCTTCTTATTAATTTACTAACAAAACCTATTAGTATCTGAGCGCATCTATATACATATGAAGATGTCTCATTTTAAATAAATGAACATCCTCACTAACGCATCGTAGCACGCAAGTAAAAGAGATTAAGGAAAACCAGCATTAACATTAAGAAAGAATCTAGAGTTCACCAGAGAAATATGAGAGAAATCTCAAAGTTTTTTGATTAAAATGATAATAATAATAATACAAGCAGCCAAAAAAGTTTTTTAAATACTTTCACAATCCTAGACGTTTGGAATTCAAAACGGAAATAAAAATGAAAATAAAGTACAATTTAGGAAACTTATTCAAAAACACTATTACTTATTTGAAGCCCTAAACGAAGGAATTTGACCAAAATAGGCCCTCGGTCATCGCATGTGGCCATGACTTGCATTTGTCTCATCGTACCCTTCGAATTGGTATATCATGGGTCTATTTCTGACGCTGGGGGCCGGGTTGAAGCTTGTTCCTTTTTTTGGCTTTCTGGCGGTCGAGTTGTTGCATGAACTGTTCTGCCATTTGTTCTACATCACTCATCTAAGACATTGTTCGATCAGAATCGTTTGTTTTCTAGATCCCCATTAAAGATTGTCCAACATTTTAATCATCTAAATTGTGAAGACAAACACAATTTATCAAATAATTAAGAAATGATGTTGATGGTACTCAAATAACTAAACATTCCAATTTAGTTGATATTTTGTATTTACATTACACCGACCAAACCAAACGGAGGATAAATGGATTGGTTTGATTCGGTTTAGTATAGGATTTGAAAAAAATTAAAATATATTAGATCGGCGGTTTGAACAAAAACCAAACCATTGCAAACGGTGCTCACTCCTAGTTTCTGTCATCATCTTTTAAATTTCCTCTAAGACTGTTGGGCTTATAGTACGTTAAAACAATATTGTTTCATCCTTGGCAGTACGTCGTTGTTGAAAAGGTTGACTATAAACCCATAATTGATCCATGATTATGGGATTAGTTGATTATCCTTTGATTATGGATTTTGATTATTGATTAATTAATTAGCCTTGAATTATGTAATTAGGCATAAATTATAGAATTAGACTATTTTCATAGTTAAGCATTGTATCTCTACTATAAATTCCTTGAAGATGGATAAGAATAAAGTAACTTAGATTAAGGTTTTTTTTGTCAGTCGCGGTAGTCAGATTGTCGGAAACCACCGTCAGTTCATGGTCTTCTCTCCTTTTCCTTTTTTCAGATTCTGTTGTTCAGATGTCCATCTTCGATCTTCTTCCTAACATATAAATATGACGGCAATGCTGGCAAGCAAAATGAACTTACCAGTTTGCTCACACTGTTTGACCCAGTACTCCAATCATTTGGATTTCATATAAAGTTAAAGACCTCCAAGCACCAAACTAATGAAAAACTCATTCACCATCATGTAATTTTTTGTTTCTCCACACCAGGTCTGTGGTCCACAATCATAGACCATGTAAGAAGAGAATGAACTACCTCAAGCCCCTTAATTTGCACAACAAGAAATTGATTTAAGTAGATTATATATCACAACAAGGACCAAACAATGCTTCTAGAAGGCGATACTGTAGAAACCATTATGTTGGTGTCACCTTCGACGTTAACAATTGTGGGTTGTGTGAATTAGATGGAACTACATAAAACAAAAGCAACCAAAGACTCATTTGGTTAGTTGGGCCATAGTTAGTTGTCCTAAGAGGACCTCTCTAATGAATAAGGCCCTCCTTACTAAAGCTGGTTGGAGACTGTTAAAAAAGGATGATGGTCTTTGGGCGGAAATATTTAGCAAAAAGTATCTCAAAGCTGGTGTGCATTTTATTCTGCACTTGAATAAATGGAATGGGGCCTCTCCCACCTAAAAGAGCATTACTGATGGGTTTGAGGTTCTCAGAAAAGGTATTCGGTGGAGAGTTGGCAATGGTCTGAACATTTAAATCTTGGGATAATCTCTGTGTTGCCAAGGAGATCCTCCAGTCCTTGGCCTTAAATCCTAATAAAAGTGTTGATAGCCAATGTTTGGTTGCTAACTTCATTTCTAAGGCTGGTTCGGATATGTATCTTCTGCCATCCATCAAATCCTTACTATTCTTGTAGGATTGGTCATGACAGTGAGGATTCTGTTATTTGGCATGGCTCCTCTAATTGTGAATTTATCTGTAGAAATTTGACTTATTTGATGATGGGGGAGGTAATTGGCCTTATCTAGGCATATGAAGCTCCATCCTAAAGTTAAATTATTTTTGTGGATTGTCCTCCGTGGAAATTAAGCTCCTCACTAATGATCAAAGAATCAAGATAGGCATGTCTTAGGACCCCTCTTGCTCTATTTGTGGCTGTGGGATGGAGTCTCATAAGCATGTTTTTGTGGATAGTAAGGTTGCTTCTCAAGTTTGGACTTCCTTGGAGTAGCTTATTCACTTGCTTTTGTCTCAGTTTGCTACCTTTAATGAGTGGTTAGAAGCCAGTATGAGAGCTTCTACCCCTCATAAGCTGGGCTTGCTTTGGTATCTTCTTTTTGCTGTTGTTACAGCTTGGTTTCTCCGGAAATGAAGGTGTAATGCTATTTTTTATCATAACTTTAGCCTTCCCTCCAATTCTGCTGGTTGTGTTGTGCAGTTTGCTGCCAATTGGTTTAAAGCTAATTCTTCTGCTAGCAGCAAAGCTCCCAGAGTTCAAGCCTTTCTTGCTTGGAAGCCTCCACCAGTTGGTGAGTTCAAGTTGATAGTTGATGATTCAAGGGTGAGTAGTGATGGTCTCCTGAGTACTGGTGGTCTTATCAGGGACTGGAATGGGCAATGGGTCACTGGTTTCATATCCAATTTTGGCTCTGGTGAGATTTTGCATGCTGAACTTTGGGTTGTCCTTCAAGGCCTTAGGCTGGCTTGGAAGCATGGCATTACCAAGATTCATGTGGAGGTTGATTATGAGGCTGTTGTGAACCTTGTGAAGGGTTGTGTTAGCTACAACCTACCTCTTTGGCTTATTGGAGCTGTGAGTTTGGGCATGTGCACAGGAAAAGAAATATGGCAGCTGATTTTTTTGCCAACTTGGGGAACCAGCTTGGCTTAGGTTTTGAGGACTTAGACAGAGTTGCTTCTTGTTTTGAAGGAGGGTTGGGCTGGTGTTGCTAGACCCATAATGAACCTGGTCTAGTTTTTAGTTTTGGGCTTAGGACCCCACCGGAAAAAAAAAAAAAAAAAAAAAAAGTTTAAGCATCAGTAAAGGATTCGAGTCCAATTTTATGGCTCATGATTTGGACAACACTTGAGCTGATTAAGCTCACATAATAGTGACATGAGATTCATATACAATCTTACACAGTTATACATGTTCGATGAACCACACGACCGTTAAAATCCAACTTCTCTGACATCCCAAGCTCCGACAATCTCTTCCACCAGCCTTGATTATGAGGATATAAATAGGGATGATAATGATATGAGCATCGCAATCAGTAGGGATTTGTGTGAAACTTTGAAATACCCAGTAGTCCCAACAGAAAGGACTCTGTTGTACATGAAATGAGTTTCACCCTTATCAGAGAAAAAGCTAGAGCCATCTTGAGACCCATAGACTAATTTAAGCAACTAACTATCTTCAGCCTCAGTGGAAAAGTCAGGTTCTTCAGGTTTTCGTAATTTTGGCATCTCATCTTTCATCTTCTGAGCACCCCTCCTTGTGTTTGCAGCAAACCTTGAAGCCAGTAATGTGACCCCAAGATTCATTTTCGCCTGGGAAGGATTTGAACCAACAGAAAAATGTTCTTCCTCTTGTGCAGTCTCATAGGCTACTTTCTCATCGAAAGCAAAGGATTCCCTCAAGCTGAGATCTTTTGCCTTCATCCTTCTCTTGTGACTACGCCAAGCAGCCTGTATGAAGCAGGCTGCCCATGTTCTCCAATGATGAGAATAAAACCGAAAGGTGTGCTGCAGCTTCTTGCTGTGCAGGCGTCTAAATTGGTTAGCAACAAATTTGAGATCTTCAGCTCGCAATGCAAAAGCTTCAACTTCAGCAAGTGCTTTAACTGTTCTTGTTGAAGAAGGCAAGTTAACAGTGGATTTTGGGAGCAAAGCCCATGCAAGTAGCTCCTCACCACAAAAGTCCCCAGGCCTTAATGTTATTGAGTTAAAGAAACCAGTCCGGCCACCATTGGTAGTAGAACTATCCAGAGTACCTCTAATAATGAAAAGCATTTCTGTCACTGGGTCACCCTCTCTGACAATGTAAGTGCCTGCCGTGCTTAGGGAAGATACGAGACGCTCACATATAGCATCAAGAAGCTGATCATCCATCTGTGAGAAGAAAGGTACCTGAAAAATGATAAAAGAAAGGGGGTTAATGTTACAGAAGTGGTCTTCATAATATTATTACCATTTCATTCCACAGCATAGGAATCATAGGAGGTTTTATATCAGCTATTTGGCCCAATTTATGACATTTTACGGGGGTTAGAACCCCATGTTCTGCAGTGTCATTATAGCTCACACTACACTAGGCGTGCCTAAGTGATCACATTTACTAGTGAACACATCAACCTTGAAAAGTGTAGCAAACCCATGCATTTTGAGACATTTTCAAGGCAGAATACTAAACTATAATGCCTGTTCAACTTGATAAGCTATTAACTTTGATCATAATCCAACACAAAGTCTTGCTATACATGCTACACATGCATATAGGAAGTGGCCAGAAATGCCAGTCCAAATGATCTCTCAGATGGCATGCCCCATCTCGATCTTCTAGGAATCCTCTGATTCCATTATTCTGGATAAAATAAGACAAAGGATAATGAAAGAAGTCGTTTTTCAGCCCTAAAAGAGAATACTTGGGGAGAATCATACTCGTCGAACAAGATCTAGGCATAGGTGGCGTTGAATATCACGACGAAGATCGGTAGGTAAGCCATGAAGAATGGCTTCTTCATCAACTCCTCGAGTTGCCAGCCACTTGTATTGAACAAAACGTCGAGCACGTCGTCTCAAATCTTCAGGGAGTTGACGATGCCTCATCCATTCCTCAGTGTCTCTTCTCTTAAGCCTCCACTCCTCAAGCCTCACAGTGATTGATTGGAGATAAGTCTACAATAGGAAGACAATCTTAACGTATAAATTACCAATTAAACATGCATCAAGGTTCATTTCAAACACTACTATAATGTAATTGAATCATAAATGCAACTAAATGCAATTGCTAATCTAGGCATGACCAGTCAAAAACAATCAATAATAACTAATAATCTATAATTCTATATAGAAAATTGTCTCAGCATTCCTCCAACAAATCATTATATATAATATTTGTATAAACTTTTAGAAACTTCAACAGTAAGGCATGAAGAACATAAAACTTGGTATTAATAATTTTCTAGGTAGGAAATAACAAGTAAAACATTTATACAAGAAATCATTTGAGAGATGTATTTAACAATTAAAAAGTGAAAAAAGAAACACTAATAAAATTCTTAAATCAGCCAAAAAGTAATATTAGCAAGAAACAAAGATAAAAAGCCTTTCCCTAGTACCTGCATATTCCCGATCAAGTGAGCAAATAATACAAGACCAACGATGGCAATGAGAATGGCAAATGACGTCTCTCCAATAAAAGTGCTTGTTGACAAATTCTGCCCATATGAACTGAGAAAATAAAAAAGCAAAGGTATGAACCAAAATTATCTATTTGTTATTAAATTAATAAATGTTAGTATTATCCAATGTCACTTATTCTGAAATAAGAAAAAAAAAAAAAAAAGAGACTGCCATTTCCTATAGCAACTGTTCTGCCAGTTTATTACTTTATAAGCATAAACGATATGCTCCAACCACCTAGGATAAGTACACTGTGGTAGTCGATACATTTTAACAGCACTCCTCCTTGTCAGTTAATAATAAGCATGCAGCCAAGGAACCATAAATAAGATGTATATTTCGTATAGGATCAGCATTGACTCCTCTGCAAAAGGTGAAGGTCTACTCCAGCAAGCTGAAACATTGGCTTTAACATCCATAGGGACCATAGCCAAGAAGAAAAATAATATTCTAATTAGTCTAAAGTCTAAACTTCACCTTAAGTCTAAACTGTTCTGCCAGTTTATTACTTTATTAGCATAAACGATATGCTCCAACCACCTAGGATAAGTACACTGTGGTAGTCGATACATTTTAACAGCACTCCTCCTTGTCAGTTAATAATAAGCATGCAGCCAAGGAACCATAAATAAGATGTATATTTCTTATAGGATCAGCATTGACCCCTCTGCAAAAGGTGAGGGTCTATTCCAGCAAGCTGAAACATTGGCTTTAACATCCATAGGGACCATAGCCAAGAAGAAAAATAATATTCTAATTAGTCTAAAGTCTAAACTTCACCTTAAGTCTAAACTGTTCTGCCAGTTTATTACTTTATTAGCATAAACGATATGCTCCAACCACCTAGGATAAGTACACTGTGGTAGTCGATACATTTTAACAGCACTCCTCCTTGTCAGTTAATAATAAGCATGCAGCCAAGGAACCATAAATAAGATGTATATTTCTTATAGGATCAGCATTGACCCCTCTGCAAAAGGTGAGGGTCTAATCCAGCAAGCTGAAACATTGGCTTTAACATCCATAGGCACCATAGCCAAGAAGAAAAATAATATTCTAATTAGTCTAAAGTCTAAACTTCACCTTAAGATCCAGTTTCTTACAATTTCAATAGATGCTAACCTATTAATATAAAGTCTATCAACTTGATAATACTTTAATTTTTTTTATTCTAGTGCATGCCTAGGCAAATATTCCTTTCTAGACTGCATTATAGGCTTATAGCATAAGAGCTAACATATATACTCCTGGGGAAAGCATGTTGTGTATGTTTCCAATGTAGAAAGCCCTTCTTATGATTATCTATTTAAAATCAGAAAAGAGGGTCACAATTGCATTGTCATCTGAACCTATCTTTCCATTACTTATTACCCTATCAAAAAAAGATACATGTAGAATAATTATTTTTTTTAAAAAATAGGGTCAGTGAATATAAATTTCCAGATACACGTTGGATACACATTAGAACATGGGAGGAGTTGTTTGAACTTTTTTTTTTTTTTTTCAAAAGTGCATATATACATATTTACAATTATCAAAAGTGCACTTCTTGGATTGGCTGATCAATCCGCAGGCCAGGGCCAAAAGTGCAGTTCGACACACAATAATTTTACAATTTATATATTTATCTCTTTATGTCAATCAACACTGAACAAGATATATTTTGTTATCAAGAAAACTAAACTTTCTAATATTTAGAAACAATGGTCAATGAACCAAATATGAAAAATCACGGGGAGACTTCCATTTAGGTCCTTTAATTTTACAATTTACTGACTAAAGCCTTATGGCTTTTAAAATTCTAACTAAAGTCCAATAATATTGTAATCATTCCATGTTACATAATATTGATCCATCAGTTTCTATTTTTTTCCACACATACCAGGCGCTAAGCGCTCGGCGGCCATTTTCGAGTGTTCGGCGGCCATTTTCGAGTGTTCGGCAGTGCATTTTTAATTCTCCCTCAAGCCCTGGCTTGTCGGATTTATATTAGGTTTTAACTCTGAAATTTTGGGCTCTCAAAGTTAAAACCTAACATGCAGCCTCCACAAACTTCATTCTATACCCTAAGAAGGTATAAGGTGAACCTGTACCCTATGCTCTCAAAAAATTAAAAATAATGACATATTTCTATGACAAGGCAATGGTCAAAGGGCTTTATTTAGAAAAAAATAGGGCTTTATTTGGAAAAAAAAACATAAGGTTTTTTTCCAAATAAGAAATGTTAGAAGGACTAAACTCTAATTTTTCCTAGTAACAAATAGGCATTTTATCACCAATGTCCCCTGAACTATTACCTAATCATCAATGTGGCCCTCAAACTTAAAAATCACTCAATGTGAACCTCAAGGTTTGGTGTTGTGCATCAATGTGGTACTTGATGTCAAATCTATAAGATTTTCTGTAAATTTGATCATGTGCAGCATGTGACCGTCTTTTTAGGGACATTTTTGTCAAACTAAAACTTTAAAACTCTATATCTCTCAACTCTCTTCTCTCTCCTCCCACTCTCTCCATCACCCTTTCCTCCCATTTCTCCCTTTTCCTCCCTCTTCTCCCACTCTCTTTGTCACCTTCTTTGACCCTTTCTCCCTCTGCCACGACCTTCTTCTCTGTCTAAGCATAATTGGGTTGAACTAGAAGAGTTGTTGAAGCTTCCCACCATACAATCTCGGGTATTATTGTTCTCCAGTCATCTTTACTTGCGGTGACTCATAAAGACATCTATTCAGAGTGACTAAGAAGATGGGACTTGAAGATAGAGACTCAGCTTGGATAACAACAGAGAGCATCACTAAGTATGCTTGACTCTCTTGACTGATATATCCAGTAATAGTATCCACTATGAATGGCACACTAGGAATAAACCCACGAAACTTGAACACAAAAACCCCCATCTTCATTCATCCACAAGAAAAACCCATATTCCAAAATAGTAAATGCACCAAAATGATATGCCACACTCATACACAGAGACATGTTTTAGTGGGTATATGGCTTGCCCTTAATTTGATCTGTTTGTGTAATTGGCCTTCTTGAGAGTTAATTATTGAATTTCCGTATTTCATCATCTCAATTTCAGTAATGGATGCTAGATTTGGAAGTGAAGCTCATCAATTTTACAGTATAGGCTCTGTGTGAGAGAGAGAGAGAGAGAGAGAGAGAGAGAGAGAGAGAGAGAGAGAGAGAGAGAGAGAGAGAAAAGAGTTTTTGTTTGACAAAAATTCCCTTAAAAAATGGGTCAGGCACGCTACCTGTGATCAAATTCAACAGAAAATCAACAGATCTGATGCTGGGTATCACATTGATGCACAATACAGGCAAAGCTTAAGGACCACATTGAGGGATTTAAAAGTTTGAGGGCCACATTGACGATTGGGTCATAGTTCAGGGGCCATTGGTGATAAAAGCCTAACACATATGGTTATCTTTTTTTTGTTTTCCAAGTAAAAGAATATTGAATAAAAATGGCTTAATAAATATAAAGTATGCACTAAGAAAATGTAGGGTGCCTACCAAAGTTTAGTACTAATAGTTTATGCTTGATAAAAAAAAACTAATTATTTAGTCATAAAAACAAGGCTTATTTATACAAATGCCCTCTGAAAGATAAGACTTTTTCTCACTTTGCCCCTTGAAAGTTTATATGACTCACTCTGCCCTCTAAAACTCCATCTCGTGTATCAAAATGCCACTTGTCGTCAAGTCCGTCAATTTTTCCGTTAGAATCGCCTACATGGCGCTTATATGGCATAGATGGCCCCATTTTCACTTACATGTCAATGCCCGTGGACAAAACGATTAACAAAAAATTATTTTAGAACCTTGATAATTTAAAAACTAAAAAAAAACTAAAAATTCAATTGAAAAAATAAAAAGACAAACACCCACACCCCTCCCCACCCGCTGCAACCTACCCACCCACCACCTCTCTTCCTCCATCCCCACCGGCCGTCCTACCCCACCACTCTGCCCTCTCCCTTCCTCACTGTCAGCAACCTTCCCCCCTCTCTCTCTCTCTCTCTCTCTCTCTCTCTCTCTCTCTCTATTTAACACAAAATAACTCAGAACTGAAACCCATACCTCTATTCGGTGGGTTTCACGTCGTTCTTTTCCCAATCAGACCACTTATTTTTCATACAATTAATTAGGTCTATCACAATTTCCCTTTCCTTGCTCATATGGTTTCTGGGTTTTTCTTCAATTTTCTTTGTACGTTGATGGGTCCTGTGAGAGGGTTCGAATCAGACAGAGAAAGAGAGAGGAAGGAGAGGGAGAAGAAAGAGAGAAGGAGCGGGAAAGGGAGAGAAGGAATGGGGAAGAGAGTGAACGGACGGGAAGTCGCTGGCGGTGGGAGGGGTCGCCGGCGGTGAGGAGAAGGTGGTAGGGTGGGGTGGGGTGGGGTGGGGTGGGGTGGGGAGAGGGGAGGGTGAGGGAGGGTACTGGGTCTGAATTTTATTTTATTTTTCCTTAATTGAATTTCTTATTTTGTTTTAACTTTTTTTTAAATGTTAGCGCTTATAGAAGTTTTTTAATAATTTTGTGTCCACAAAGCGGGTTATAGGTTCCAACTATTGACATGTAGACGCCACATTAGCAATTCTAACAACAGAGTTGACGGACTTGACAGAGTAAGGTGTTTTGCAACATGTAAAGTTTGGGTGGTAAAATGATACATTATAAGTTTCAGGGGGCAAAGTGAGAAAAAATCTATCTTCTAAGGGGCATTAGTGTTAATAAGCCTAAAAATATCACCTCTTCAAAAAAAGACATTTCTAAAAAGTATATAATATTATATTTTTATGAATATATTTATAATATAATTTAATATTCAAATATAGTAAATACATTTTCTTTATATATTTATTTCATCATTGGTCAAACCTAGACCCTCCCCCTCTTCCAGTTCAATGACCAGTCTGGTTTCCACTTATGTCTATACATCCAACTTAAAAACACATTTCAATTTCCATTTGATTTGTCAGCTTAAAACACCTGTGATCCTCAAGCCATCAAACTCTTTTGATGCATAGGTCATTGTCATCAATAGCTTCTCCACTTTCTTGCATCAATTAATCTTCTCTTTGACTATGCTTCTATCCCAAAGGGACTTCGCAGCAGATTCTTCTATAAACAACAGATATCAAAAGCCATCTTATGTGGGAGACTGCCTCTCTCTTTTTAAATATTAAACACCATGGAACTCATATTTATGCAATCGTTCATTAGTGGCAGGGGTTAAAATTTTTAGGATATTGTTGTCTTCCCTTTTTAAGTGAACACTATCATTGCATATATTATAAACTACTAAAATAAAAAATTTAGACAGGGTATAGAACACTTTAGAAGGACTAATATGGTTGATCCTAATGTATTATTTGCATATTAATTATAAATGTCGGTGGATTTTATCATACTTCACTTAAAAAAGGGAAGACAATACCGGACTAGTATTTAATGAAGTAAATACCAGACTGTAGACCTATATAATATTTCAAATTCTGGACTGTCAAAAACCTAGACACGTTCTAAAAAGCAACAGAAAAACCAATGATGATAAGAAAATACATAATCTACAGTAGCCATCACCATTGTTTGCGAACGAAAAGAATGGTCACTGAGAATAGAAGTAGCCTTGATGACTTTATTGCATAAACAATATATGGCATCTTCATGAAATCATATCTTTCAAATTTAGAAAAGGAAAAACACAATACCTTAGTTGCTGTAAGCCCCACCATAAACAATAGAAGTACTTTGTGATGAAGTTTGAGGAAACAACATCTTTTGTCACTGCATTTTCGAATATGCCATACTTGAAATTTTTATTCCCAGGATTACATTTCTCAAACACATTTGTACTATTTGCCCATGTCTTGCGGTTGTTGCGGTTAAAAGTATCACAATCTAAATAATAAGGCAAGCATTTTGTGGGGCTAAGTTCTTTTTTACAATATGATTTCCAGCATGAGGTATACCGGTCAATTGATAGCAAATACCATGCTGCCCCTAAAACCTGCAACAGAAAAAAAAAAAAAAAAAAAAAAAAAAAAAAAGTTATAGATTAGCATCATTTTCTTAAAACTCAGGGGGAAGGGAGGGAAGGAGGAGGGAGGGAGGGAGGGAGGGAGGGAGAGAGGGGAGAGAGAGAGAGAGAGAGAGAGAGAGAGAGAGAGAGAGAGAGAGAGAGCAAACAAAGTTACATACATGGCTGGCCAGCATGTACAATAACAGATTATATGCAGCCCCTGCCCATGCAGTCTTTGTGACCACTCCAGTGGCTTTGATTATTTGCAAACTTAATGGAAAAATAAGATATAATCTGGGGACATATTGGAGTAGAACAATTAGAGCAAGTGCATTGTTGTTATGAGTCGTTTGGGCGCTTCTGGTTGCCGGTATAATAAACCAGATGACCATCTGCACATAATATTCCAATTAGCTGTACTTCACCTTTCTCAACCAGAAATTTTGTTTACAACAACAATAATTGATGAAGTAAAACTTAATAGAAAAAAGAAGGAAAGAGGAGCAGATTGTTGTGTCAATCTCATGTTATCGAATCTAGCATTTCCTCTGGACAAATGAGAAGGCTACTAAGTGTCTTCTCCAAACAAAATAATTCACTCTCTCTATCTTTAAAGGGATAAAATTTCATTAGAAGATATCACTTTTTAACTCCCCAAATTTCATTGGCAATATCTAACAAGGGAGAATTTACAGTATCCAACAACTAAATCTTCCAACCAGATTTCCCAGAATACCTTCTGATGATTAGATTGGTATCATCATTCATTAAGTTTACCAAAACCTCCCACTCAGACAGCAGTCATAAACAAATTGACTCATAAAGGTGGTTAGGGACATTAGAAGCCTAAAGTTTACCATGCAGGAGGATGTTGAATTTACCTAAAGCATGTGTAGCAAGACACTCTAGCTAACTTTTTATCCTCAAATCTTAAAAGGATTAAAGTATTAGTGACAATGTAAACATAAATCATATGTCAAACGCAAAACTAATCCAGATATCCTTCAATTTAATCACACTCCCTTTAAATGTAAATGCACCAAAAAGCAAGCCCTAACCAACATAATACTTGACAGGCTGGAAATTCAGATAAATATATTTGCATACTTCTAAAACATCGGTTCAGGTTTAGTGGAAACTTAGGAAGAAAAAAATTTAAAAAAAAAAATGTTTCTCCTGTGATAACAGATGATGCCCTCACACAAATCCCTAACAGATCCTCATAGAAAATGCAAAGGTCCAACCAAGTTCATTGCCTTCTGTAATGTCATACACAACAAAATATGGCATGTAATATGGAAAACTCTTATTTATGTATCTATCAGTAGTTCTAAACTAAATTTTTTTTTGGTTTCATGGAGGCCTAAGCCAGGAAGAGACTAAGACACCCACCCAGTCATCATCAAGAACAGTCATAAGCCCAAGAGGAGGGCTAAACTATATTTCATCTATACTATTATTACTATATAATAAGTAGGCTGCAATTTACACACTTCATTCTTTACAAACCCTTCTTCAGGTGGGTACTAATTGGATATCAAATAGGTTTATTGTTGCCCATCATCACTCCAGAAGATTAATAAAATAGTACTCAACTAGTCTGGTCTTTTACATGAATTTTCTCTTACAGGAATCTAGAATATCTATAAGAAGCAAAAGTGAAAACCAAACTGCAAACACTCCTGATGAGCCATTGCAATTAGAAGGATTCCGTAATTTTCTTTCAGTCACTCCTTGATGCAGTATAATTTAAACAGAAGCAACTAGGTAAGCAAATCTACAATGTCTAAAATTCCACAGAATTATAATCCAAAGAAATACCTGAGGAAGGGGCAATGTGGCAATGAGATCAATGAAGAAGTCAGATCTAATATACCTCTGCGCAATCTTCTTCGGATCCATGACAAGTTCACCCCTCCCGAAAACACGAGAGCTTGGTGCAACATAAGCTGTCCTAAACTTTATGATCATGTGCAAAAAATAGAAGATATCCGCAATAGTCCGAAAACAGGTAACAACAATTCGCAACTTCAAGTCTGTGTTCATGCAAAACGTCTTTTCATTCCCTCCCACCATGGGCAAGTAAAAATACAGTGGGTCAACAAAAAGTGCCACCAAGCACGAGAAAATGAAAACCCGATTCCATTGCAACACAATCTCACTACCTGGGTCAAGTATTCTCTTGCGCCACGGCTCATGGTCCTCTGGGAACACCTTTGAATGTCCAATTCTGAAAGTTTCAGCAAATCTATTTCTGCCCCCCACTAGTCCATTATCAGATTTGAGCAATGAAGATGACGAAACCTTATATGAAGATGACGAAACCTTATATGAAGATGATGACTTTTCAAGCCGAAATGGTTCAGTTCTTCCCCATACAGGTTCTTTATGCTTTTTTCCATCAGAATAAAACCTAAACCACATAAAAGGTGAGCAGAGTATTAGAGATCGTCCCAGCTCAGGTTGTGTTAGTAGATAATTCCAGGATCATCTCCAAAGTTAATAATAATTCCTATGTGTAAAGAGCACATATATCTGAAAGTAAACTTAAGAGATGTGATGAAAAGTTTCCACCAAATAGGCCGTGAGGCTCCAGTCAGATGGAATTAGTTTGTCCGTTCCCAATCAATGAAATATAAAAGTTTCCCATATTTTCTCAACAAACAAACATACAAGTATGGGAAAAAAATACTAGAAAATGATTGCTAACTAATGTTTAAAGTTTTCTTGGTGTATAGATGAATTGTAAGACCTGCCTCAATTAAGCATATTATTAAGCATATTAAACTATATGCTTAACTGGAAGAACTTAGTTTTCAGTGGTCCCATCAGATTAAAAATAAGTAAATCATTTTAGCTGTATTGATAATTTAGTAGAGAGATAGTTTTCACGGGTCCCATATTATAAAGAATATCACCTAGTTTTTGTCATATTTTCTCAGTATCCAAACAAGCATTGAAAGAAAGAGGGAAAAGAGAAAAGCGATTCCCAGAAAATGGTAGCAGATATTTTTGTCATACTTTCTCAGACCCATTTCTAGCAATTTCTAAGCTCATTCAACCCAAAGACAACCAAATTTCCTTCACTTTTTGAGTAACGAAACAAAGAAATACTAAACTGATAATAATTCAAGTAAAAAACAAAAATTGTGGGTCAGTTACCTGACAAGCTTTTCCTTCTTCAATTCCATGCCAAGAAGAAGGAAAAAGATGAACCCAATTCTTCACTTCAAAACCCTAACATAGCAAAAGGCATCACCCAAAATACCCTTTCTGGGATTTTTCTGTGTTAGCAAATCTGGGGTTACCATGAGCTAAGAGAGAGACAAAAAGAGGGGAGCTGAGAGCATGAGAGTCTGGTGATGAATTTTGTGGGTGTTTGATGTGAGTCAATGGAGTCGTCTACTACAGTCTAAAGGTTGTGTTAAAATTGAACAAACCAATCAGGACATAATAAGTCAACAAATGTTGACCCTAATGGAATCATCCCATCAAACTGCTGATTGCCCCCATTGACCAATGTGGGCCCACTTGAATTTTCTTTTTAGACTTTATTTTGAGATCTATTTGTTTTTGTTGACATTTTATTTTATTGTTTCAGACTTGATTCACAAACGTGGGATACTATATCATTCACTAGTGGTAGTGGACAAGGATGTTTTAGAGGTTCGGATTAAGATTATTATTTTTCTGTTTATTTGTGAATAAAGGAATTATACCTTTGCACCAAAGATCTAATTATTTGACACATGGCTGCATCAAATTGTAGTGACTCACCTTTTTCAACAGATACCTATAGAACAAAGATACAATTCGACCAAACAAAAAAAAAACAAAGAAACAAATGAATACAAAGGCCCAATAAAGGAGAGTTGGAAGTGGCCCAAACAAGCACTCAATAGCCCAAAACCTCACCTTGCACTCCTTGGGCTGATATAAACACAAACTAATAATAAAGTAAACAAAAAACAACACAAGAAAATAAAACAGTACAGGAAAGCCAGGAGGAGGATCGGTTTTGGGTCTGTAATCTGTATTGGAAGAATATAAGTGCTTGTAGCACATAGGTGCACTGAACAAAGAACATGATTATATACATGGGATATTTCAGGGGCTGTAGGTAAAAAACGAAAAATCTATAAGTGTAAATGTCCCTTATATACATAGAATACTTGTATGAAGCTTTACATACTGGTCAAACAGGAAATCTAGCTATGTGGTAACATTGCAACTAGCCTTTTTAACTCTTTTTTTTTTTTTATCAAAACTAGCCCTTTAACTTGAAGCACCATGGTTGTCTTATATATGTGCTACTATACTTTGACTGTAACAAAATAGTCATGTTCTAACAATCCATTTGTGTTCTCAAGCCCTGAGTTCCTAGATTTGGATAGCAATGTCTCATAGACCATAGTCATTGATATTGTTTTGGAACCAGAAAAGATTGATACATGCATTTGCATAGTGCAGCAAAACAATACAAAGGCAAAAAGAAAATTTGAAATATACATCAAACCAAATAGTAATAAACGCAGGCATGGGGCCTGTGCATGTGAAAACCTACAACTAGTTCAGTATTGATTTTATAGGCATGACATGGAATTTATGCAAAAAGAAGATGAATTTTCTAGTCACTTTAGATTATGGGAAAGAACATGAATCAACATATCTAAAAGTTTAAAAGGATGGGCTTTTTTCACATGGATCTTGATAACAGTATAAGTATCATTTGTACAAAGTTGGTTGTATCGGTTAGCTCTATACCATTATATTTCCCGCCTAGTAAAGTTTCAAGGCCCATTCAAACCTAAATACTGATGCAATTCCAACCACATCAGCTGCCTAATTTGCTACCAGTCAACTTCAAATAAACCCTTCAAATGATTCCTGAAGTTGTGCAGACTTTGGCTGTGTTGATGCTGCAGCAAGGCCTTGAAGCAACTTTATGACATCAACTGTATCATCAAGATAGTATTTTGCCATGCTTGGTTTTTGACCAACAGTGCAGCCAAACACTTCTGCTATGGCTGGCAAGGAGGGATTGGAAACCGAATTCAGAATACTCTTAAACATATCTTCATCTGATCGGTCATCCCCTATGCACAATAAGAAATCCGGTGACCTCCCTTTACTTCGCATAGTGGAGATGAGGTTTTCCACAACTAGACCTTTGCTCACACCCTGCAATCACAGAGACCATCCATTACATTTCAGGACTCCCACAACAGGAATGACTTGAGTTAATCACTTCTTATGAGAATTGAGATCATGTCCAAAATTATACCCCAAATTCGAGCTATGCAGAAAGAAGAAGATTTTTGTTCTGCATAAATTTATATGTCAAAGATTTCTAACATACATCATATATCATATACTATATAGTAGCACAATAAAAAGTGCAATGCTGAACTGCATGTGTCTCCTTCAACTGAAACTTGCACTGCAATTTCTCTCTTACTTAAATTCACCAACATTTTCAACTAGTACAGGAATTTTTTTGTTACGAATTTTTAAATTACTCATGAATGCATGTATCAAAAAGTTCAATAGGATGCAGACCTGTGGCTTCACTTCGACAATGTGCTGACCTCTTTTGACCACTACAGGCTCATTTATTAGAACACTCTCAAGGTGATCAAGAAGTTCCTTTGCCTGGGATGAGCCAAAATGAGGATCGGCATCATCATGATGCCAGACCAATGCACTTTCTTTCTGCTCTATAAAAGAGCCATCAGTTGCTTCTGTGTATGGCTCCATGACAGGTAGCACAATCTTTTTCCAACCGAAGTCCATTGTTAAGTTGCAAGTCTCCCATGGAGAATCCTTAGTCCACCTACAAAAACAGGACCAAAAAAATTAAGAAAGAACACAATATGTGCCCCATATATAATGACTCAAGCAAAGAAGTTCACCTAGTTAAGAAACCATGCTCTGCGGACAATCCCAGTTTCTCACATTGCGAAAACCACTTGCTGAGAGAGTCCTTCCCTCTGCCACTCACAATAAAAACAATGTTTTTCGGATCACTGCATAAGCAATTCAAGACGGAAATAACTTCACTACAAGGAGCTTTGTCCACCGAAGCCTGAGGGGTCATAGTACCATCATAGTCCAACAAAATCAAGCGCCTCCTTGTGTTTTTATAAGCATAGGCAATGTGATCCACCGAAAGCTTCCGGAAGTTTGGTCCCAAGGAAACAACTCTGAACCCCAAACCCAAACCAATGCCCCAGCACCTCCTCCGGTAATGCTCTCTACAAGCTCTCTCAAGGTCTTGATCAAAACTCCGCGCCCAATAAGCAACGTCGTGAGAGCTGATGTACTTGTAATGCTTTTCATGGCGAAACTGTTTCTCTGCCTCCGGCATTGTGATGGCCAAGTTCATAGCATCAGAAACAGCATCAATGTTCCACGGATTGACCCGGATTGCGCCGCTAAGAGACGGAGAACACCCGATAAATTCAGACACAATGATGACACTCTTCTTAGGCCTATCTGCCTCATCATCAATCCCCAATGCCCTGTCCAAAACAGAGCTCCCCTGCCTACAAACAGTGTACTTATAAGGCACCAAATTCATACCATCCCTTACAGCATTTACCAAACAGCACTCCGAAATGGCATAGTATGCAGCCTTGTCTTGTGTGGTAGCCGGGCCATCGATGACAATGATCGGCTGGTACCCCGGTTCGCCATATTTCTCATTAATTTCTTTGACAATCGCACTGGTCTCATTCTCAACTTCCTGAACATCCTTACCTCGGCTTCGTGCCGGGTTTGTTATCTGGACCAATACCACTTTCCCTCTCAAATTTTGGTGCTGCTCCAAAAGCTGCCTCATTGCAAGAAACTTCAACCCAATTCCCTTAAACAAGTCCAAATCATCCACCCCCAAAATCACAGTCTTCCCCTCAAATTTCTTCTTCAATTCCTTCACCTTCTCAGCCGTATCCGAAAGCGACAAAACGGATCCAAGCTGACCCATATGGATCCCAACAGGCAGCATCTTGATACTCACTGTTCGACCATAATACTCCAAACCCATGTAACCCCTTTTGAACTCATAATGCAGACCCAACAATCTACTACAACATGACAAGAAGTGCCTTGCATAGTCAAATATCTGAAACCCAATAAGATCACAATTCAACAAAGCCCTCAGAATCTCTTCGCGTACCGGCAAAGTCCTGTAAATCTCCGAAGACGGAAACGGACTGTGCAAGAAGAACCCGAGCTTAACCCGATAATACCTCTTCCTCAAGAAAGTGGGCAACACCATGAGGTGATAGTCATGGATCCAAACGTAGTCTTCATCCGGGTTCAACACCTCAATGATTCTGTCCGCAAATGCCTTGTTTGCGGATACGTAGGCCTGCCACAGGGCTCGATCGAACCGAGCCCCGTGGCTCGGCGACATGGGCAGCATGTAGTGGAACAGAGGCCAGAGGTAGTGCTTGCAAAAGCCATGATAGAACTTGTTCTGGACTTCGGTCGATAAAAAAGTGGGCACGCAGTGGAACTCGTGGAGCAGGACGTTGGCCACTTCGTCCTGCTCCGCGGGGTCCACGTCGACTTTTAAGCAGCCGACGTACAGCACCTCGATGTCCGGGCCGAAGCCGCCGTCCTTGAGCTGCAGGACCAGGCTGTCGTGGTCGAACTCGAAACGCCACGTACCGGTCTCGGCGTCCCGAAACGCGCGTATCGGCAACTGGTTGGCCACCACGATTCGGCGTTCTGGCGACACCGACGAAACGCCGTCGGACGACCCAGAATTTGAATTAGTCTTGCGGTCGTCGACGGCGTCGTTTGGTTCGTCGGTTTCGAACTCGGATATGACTCCGGGCACGTTCATGACCCGCGGAATGAACCGAGTGACGGTCCGAAAGTCTTCGATGGGGTCCAAATTCAATAAATCAAAGCAAGATCTCGAGAGCATAATCGAAAAAATAAAAAAATAAAAATCCCCAGAAGGGTATTTTTGTGTTGTTGAAGAAGATGATGAAAACAAAAGAATGGTGATTTGAATTCAAGATTCTAGAGGTGGGTGTTGCAGACGAAGATGAATCTTGGAGTTACGGAGAGAAAAGAGGTTGATACGAATTCCATTGTAACGAAACAAGAGACCTCTGTTATTCTTTGTTTCTTTGTTTCTTTGTTTTGTAGAAATAAGAGAAGAGAAACAAGAAAGTAGTGAAATTAATTAGTGCGTGATTAAAAGGATAAGAGCGAGCGAAAGTGATTGCGTTATATATGGAATCGTTTGGACGGTCCGGATTAGGTGGATCACAAGCCTACATGCTGATAGAGTATTAGAGTCTAGGCCTACAAAAATTGTGTAGAAATTAGAACCCGTTAAAATCCACGTAATCACTCGCTTAAATCAAATCAAAATTGAATTGATTTTGGGATATGGAATTGCGTCATCATTACGAGACAGACATGTTGATTATTGACGAAAAGAAATCCGTTTTAACCCGTTACTGGAGGAGTTTTTTAATTTGATAATTTGACTAAGAATTCAGACAGCTTGGTAAGTTCCTAATTTTTTACCTTTAAAAATGGTCAGAGTTATTAGCTTCCATCCTCGGTCAATTGACTCAATTTTATTTTTTGATTTAAACTTTGTCATATTTTCAAGTACAATAATGCTAAAATGACACTAACTACTAGTCTCTACTAGTATTTTTTTTTTTTTGGACAATGTTGGACGTATTTTGAGTTCCAATATCTTTCCTCCAAATAGAAAAAAGAAAAAATTATAGCAAAAAGACTATAACTATACTCTTATTTTTAGTTGAGGATTTCGTTTTCACTTTGATTCAATTAAAAATTATTATTAATAATTTGTTTCAATTAAAGACATTCCGTCAAATCTATCAAAAATTATGTTAAAAGTTGATCACGTGACCCGCACGTGATCAACTTTTAAAGATAAAATTGTATTACCATTTTTTAAATTTAAAAAATGGTTATTGAAAATTAAAAATAATTGAATGAAAAAAGCCCAATTAATTGGGTTTTCATTTTAGATCGGAACCCACCCCACCCCTCTCCCCTCTCCGACCGGCCCTAGCCTTCCCTCCCCCCACTGTCACCTCATTCATCTCTCTCTCTCTCTCTCTCTCTCTCTCTCTCTCTCTCTCTCTCTCTCTACTGAGCACAAACGCCGTCAGATAAATTAAAATCCATTTCCATGCCATCAAATTTGTCATATTTTTCCATTATTCAAACTAAGGTGATGCTCGTTAAATTAAAATTTGTCACATAAAATTTGTCACATAGGAGCCATATTAGCTTGGTTTAAAAAATAAAATAAATTAAGAAGGCTTGCCAAAATGGAGCAATTTAAAACAAAAGCTGTAATTTAGAGGATAAAGTGAGTCAAAAATGAGTTTTATTGTACAAAATGAGCTAGGAGGCATAATTTAAGGTGTTTAGGCATAATTAAGTCTTTCAAATAAGATACTTGTATAGTTTCTATTTTCTTGGACATGCAAAAAACAAATACGCATATTTCACTTTTATAATATTTCTTTTGAGAAGAACTTACTTATCTCCCCATATGATACCACATAGCATCCCCCCCCTCTCTCATTGGCTCTCTCTCTTCTCTCACTCTCTTTCTCTCATCTCTTGTCTCTATCTCTCTCTTCAAGGGATGTCACATCATTACAATATGGGGATAGGTAAGTTTTTTCCATTTTTTTTTTGGTCTACAAAGAATTAGGTTCACTACACATGCAATCTTTATGCTTGCTTTGCAAGCAAAGCCTTGTTAAAATCCTTTTTAACAACAAATAAAGATACACTTTTTAGAAATCTTAGTTGAATACCCCCAAAAATTTATAGACACCTTATTTACATCAATACACTTGAATTTAAAAGTCAAGCTGAATTATTTCCCAATCTTTCAACTTCCATATTAAATACACCCATGATCTCATTTCTAAATTTCAAATTTTTTTTCCCCAAATAGAAAAAATCAAAACAATCTTTTAATAGCCCATGAAAATTCCAATAGAAACCATATGTTTATACGAGAAAAATTGTTTTTTGAAATTAATTCAGTGAAAAAACTCTTGTATACTCAATGGTGCAATCAAAGAATATTCACTGAGAAATCTCTTAAATAAACTTATTTTAAATAAACTTATTTAATGGACATACTGTGGAGACATTTCACATTGTAATTCAATGGTTGCTATTTCAGGGTTGGACATGAGGGGAGGCAAAGTAGGCAGTCTTCTCACGCCCCCAACTGCCAAGGGCCCCCAAATTTGTAGACTCCTTAATAATATGTTAGACCCAAATAATATTAAAAAATTTAAAGTTCCAATGCCAAAATATAAATAGTCCAATTCAAAAAGGTCCATCAGTTTCTTAAACCCACAACGTAACTACACAAATACTCAACTAATTTAACTAAATAAATTATAAATTTTTTGTTTGAATGACATTTCATTTGTTGTTTTGGTATGTTATAATTTTTTATTTTGAGTTATTATAATGAATTTTGTGAGTACTTATAGGAAAAAAAATCACATAAATGTATATGAAGGTCGAAGGCCCCGTCTATATGGTTTGCCTTCCAGGCCCCCAATATCTCAGGACGGTCCCTAACTATTTTTTAACTCTTGATCCAATGGTCATCCTTACAATAAAATCAAACAAGTTGGAAACCATGCATTTAATAATTTGATTAAATAATGATCATTTTGTGCCGTCTATTGACTTAAAAATAGACAGTACTTTAGATCATTGAACTACAATATGAAATAACAACATAATATAAGATCTATTGACTTTAGATATCAAATTACAATGTTTTTTTATTTTAACTATCAAAACAGTTATGTCATTTCACTTTAGATACTAAATTTCAGTTTAGTTAACTTTAAAAAATATGGTTATACCGAGTTGCGATTGTCTAACAGTCATAACTTTTTTATTGATTTGTTATTTTTTCAATATTTGCAAGTCTTAAAATTTAATGTTTAGTCTATGGGTTATAAGACTTCATCCCCCATGCCTAAATCAAAAGTATTAAACCCTTATAAATTTTGAATTTTTATGAATTTGAAACAGTCACAACTGTGACCATTCGACAGTCACAACTGTATAGCAAACCGATTTGTGACCTAATCTAAAATGTCTTGCTCTAGGTGAGTATCCAAACTAAAAATTTGCTGAAAGTTTTTTGATATTTGGTATTTAATCCTAATTTTCTACATAATATATCATTTAAATAAGTTTATTTAAGGGATCGCTCAATCGAAACTCTATGTAATGCAACCTATTCATGTATATATATCATTGACGAGTAATAATTTTTACATATTTGGTCCAACTTTCAACATCATTTCAAATAACTAACTTTTATCATATGCTACATCATTATTTCATAACTAAAAATTGAGAAAATTCCTTATGTCTTTAGAATTATTGATTACGGTATGTTTTATATATATATAACAACTACTGGTTATTGGTCTAGTGCTATTTCTTTTCATTCTTATTGAAGGAGTTCTTACTTTCGAGTTTTCCTCTCTAGATTTAAGAAAAATATATTAGACATTTTTTATTTGGATATTAAATATTTTAAGTGAAACATATATAAATGAAATATATATTTCTTCAAATATTTTGTGTCTTTAATTTGTTTTGATTTAAAACCGATTGTTACTCATGCTATCTAGTTATCACTTATCAATAAGTTTGACGTACCATAATCAATAATTCTAGAGACGTACATAAGGAAATTTTTCAATTTATATATATACTAGACCCTTGATATGCACTCCGCACGCATTAATTAACTTTTTAAGTCTAAAAATTGCAACTCTTTTATTTTATGTCAACTCACAATACTATTTTATTGTTATAGGTACACTTATATTAAATTATTTATTTTACAGTTCTTTTTTTAAACACGAATTCACAAACATATGGATAACTAAGCTTTTTATGTCATATTCTCCGACTTATTTATTTGTAATAATATAGATAATAGATGTAACTTACCCATTTGTATTGATATAAATGTTGTTAATTTTTTATTAGGGCTTGTGTTATAACGTGATATGATTTCAAAAGAACGTGCTTTGATTGTGAGAGAGAGAGAGAGAGAGAGAGAGTAGTGGGTTAGTGGATTGATTTTTTTAATTTAAATTTTATTAAATTATTTTTTTACTATTTTGCTCTTAGTTTATTAAATTATTTTAATGTAGTATTTTTTAGTAGGAGGGTATTTTTTGAATTTTTGAAAATTCATTTAAGAGGCCTGTTTACTTTCTTTTTTTTGGTTGAGAGAGGCTTGTTTACTTTATATATAGATATAGATATAATTGGCAAATCAATAACTAGTTGATAATATCATTAATATCAAATTACAAATAAATCAATAAAACATTTGAAAATTTTATAATAGTCAAAATATAATTTGAGTTCTCAAAATAGTCACATGCAAATATTTGCTAATTACATAATAGTCAATTGGTCCAATCCAATTTGGGTGGCCTTATACTATTTCTAATGTTGAATTACTATCATGCCCTTAAAAAATATTTTGACTCAATTTAAAAAATGGTGACTCACATAGTAATCAAGTCTAAAATTAGTAACTATGTGACAGTTTTCAATTAAAAAACGGTAACTGAGTGATAGTTACTAATTAAAAAATAGTAATTGTGTAACAGTTACCAATTAAAAATTATGAAAACGGTAACTGTCAAGAGTTACCAATTAAAAAATATATGGTTGTTATTGACTTATATGTAATTTTAAAAAGGGTAATGCTAGAGTGCCCTAATGACATGGAAATGCCTTGTCATTTAAAATATTAATATTATTAAATCCAACTCATTATTTACTTGCCACATCAAACTATACAAAGACTATTTTATCCTTGTATTAATTAATTAGAAAATTTACAAACCTAATTAATAGTAAAAATTAAGAAACAAAGAAGAATTCAGCCCCAAAATCTGTCACGTAAGAAGCCATTGCCTCCAAAATCTCTAAATGGATGGAATACCTGTAGTTCTATTTTGATTAGGTGATTTGTTTTTGCCCTATGGCATTCGGGTTTACTTTTCACTAGTTTTCTGATTCTTTTAATTCTTGTTATGAAGAAAGGAGAAGGAACGAGCCTCTAGCTTTTCGATCGACTAAATAACTCCAAGATGTATGATCATATAATCTGAAACTTGGCATTAAACAGAACAAAATTTGATTGAACAGAAAAATAAAAAATAAAAAATTTGTTGCCTTTGAATTTCATTGTTCTAATCATAAAAGACAAGTTACATTGAATTAGGGTTGAGGAGAAGAACTAGAGGAGTAAAATGGTATCTTGATTAAATGATGTGGCAAATAAATAGGATGTGCATGTACAAAATTATTTTGCCACATCATATTAGGGCACAAAATCTTTTCTCTTTTAAAAATTGAACATTGGTGATGTCAGCCGCATGTCAATACAGTGGCAAGATCCGTAAATTTTTTTTTTGTTCAGTTGTTAATTCACATAGTTTATCTTAATTTCATTTTGGTCAATAGTGACTATCATGGTATTTTGAAAAAGTTCATTGACTAATTTGTAATATTAAAAATATTTATTGATTTCTTTGTAATTGATCCTATGCTTAATATCTTAGAATTAGAAAACCCCACCCAATAAATTGTCTTTGAGCTAGCAAACTTTCTTATTTATAATGGCATTTTTTAAAATTAATTATAACTAGACTTTTTTTTGGAGAATGCCTGCCAAATCGAGGTCACTTTCTAACCCAATCAGAAAAAGTTTTTGATAAGATCAAATACAACATCAAGTATCAGATAATTCAAACAACTGAATAGTTTGAAACACAGGAATATTCAAAGAATATGGATTAACCCCAAATTACCCACCTCTATCGATCTCTTTCTACATCTAAATGGTTTCATACCCAGGAATATTATTAGTTATTTCACATCTGTCTTTTGTATTAGTGTGTTGCCTACCTTGCCTTGGTGCTGCTTTTCTTTTGGTTAAAAAATTCACCTAAATGCTTAATTTCTTGAACAAAGCAGCTACGCAGACTTGATATACATTTGGGTTTTCAATTCTAAACCTCATGCTCATCCTCTCAATCCTATCTTAAAATAACTATAAACTAAATGGCATGACAGTAAAGTTTCAAAGGGAGCCAAATCAGCCAACTGCAGAATCTAATTAAGCTGATCAAATTTATTCACTAAATAATGTATTAATTTGATGTATGCTACCATTTACTAGTTAAAAAAAAAAAATTCAGTGTAGATTTAAATTTAAATATGGTGAATATATAAGTTTGGTGAGTGTATTCATCTTCCATCCAAAAGCTTTAGATAAGGGGGGAGAAAATATGATCATATTCCATTGTATATAAATTACAGAAGAGAAAAATAATTGATATATTTCTGCTGGACTATCTTTACGTGCATAGAAAATTTCTCAATGGGATATATGTTTTGTCGGTATGTCAGTCTTTGTTTGTTTATATGTTTTGTCGGTATGTCAGTCGACTTTGTTTATTTGCATCATTCGGGTGCAGCATACCCAACTTTTATGTTTCATTATTCTTTTAATACCTTACTTTTGGCCAAATTACATGCTTATCAATATTACCAACATTAAAAAAAAAAAAAAAAAAAAAAAAAAAAAGAAGAAGAAGAAGAATAGGGATAAACTCCCCATTATTAATTTGCCTAGTTTAACGTTTCAAACCTTCTCTATTTTACAACTTGTTTGGACCACAAGAAAATTAATCTTGACAAGAAATGAAATGATAGAAAATTAACATAAAATATTCCTTAGAAAAGTCCAAATAGGTTGATGGCAATCGTGCATGCATAACACAATGGTTTAGGATTAAGACATATTAGATCGATCAACCAAAAGAGCTAGAGCAATTAATATATAGCTACGAGTTTACTTTAGGATTATTCTATTGGTGTCTCCTAGATTGCTCACTATGTTCTTTTTTTATTTTATTTTTATTAAAGTAACCCCACCCAAACCGAATGGCAACCCTTCTTCCATTTTCTTTACCAGCCCCTCCCATTATCGGTGTAGGATGAACCGACATTGAGGAGGGAGAGGGTGGGGTTGCTGGGTTCAGTGGGTGTTGGCGGAGTTTATAATTTTTTTTTTCTTATTTTTTGAAGTAGGGATATATATAGTTAACGTACAATGAGGGAGTATCACTAGAATTTCCTTTACTCTTTCACCATAATGGGATTGAGACTTATATAGTACTACACCGAAATATGAGAGGAAAAATTCTATAAAACACTTATAGAACATTACCATGTTGCCCAAGTATGAGGTATGAGCGAAATTTATAGCAAGGGATCATGGGCGAATCTACTGTGGGGTCAATGGGGTCACTTGACCCTATGAATCCAGAAATGCTTGGCTTGATAAAAATTCTTGACCCCATGAATGAACCAAGACTCTTGGTGGTAGCCATGGTTGGCAGGGGCAAAAATAAAAAGAACCAGAATAGTTTGAACAGAGGAAGAGGAAAAGCTGAATTTGCAGCACGTGAGATGCATCATGCATATGGGCTTTTAAAAAAAAATTCTAAACTTGCCAAAACAACGTCGTTTTGGCAAGTTAATTAAACAAACTAATGAAACTTGAACCCTTGCCCCTGCGCACAGACTTGAACCTCTGCGCACAAATGCACAATTACACAAACGAAGAGAGTCAAGAGACTCACCCAGACCTGAACTGCTGAAGGTTGCGCAGCTTGCGCGCCCGTCACCCCCTGCTCCCTCGCCTGTTGGCCGTCGCCCCTACGCCCTGCTGCCCTGCTGGCTGCTGCCTCTGCTCACAACTTTGCAAGTCGCAAGCTTCGCATTGCATCTGCCCCTGCTGTCTGCTGGGTTAGTAACTTAGTTGTTTTTTAACTTTTATTTATTTTGTTAGTATTGTTAATTGTTATATGGGTTGCTGGGTAATTTGAAGCTGTTGGGTTTATGGGTTAGTTTTGTTAATTGGGTAATTTGGGGCTGTTGGGTAATTTGTTAATTGGGTAATTTGGGTCTTTTGGGTTTATAAGTTAGTTTTGTTAATTGGATAATTGAGGCTATTGGGTTAGTTTTGTTAATTGAGTATTTGGGTTAATTAGGGATTTAGGGTTGTTATTGAGGTAATTGTTAATTTGGGTAATTTGGGGCTGTTGGGTAATTTGTTAATTGGGTAATTTGGGGCTGTTAGGTTTATGGGTTAGTTTTGTTAATTGGATAATTTGGGGCTATTGGGTTAGTTTTGTTAATTGGGTATTTGGGTTAATTAGAGATTTAGGATTGTTATTAAGGTAATTGTTAATTGGGGTTGTTATTGAATTAATTGTTAATTTAAATTTCAAACAGAAGCAATCATAGAGAGGTATTTTAAAAGAAAATTAGGTGAGAGTTCGTCATCTTCTCCGACACCAAATCATAGTCTTGAAGTTGAAAATGAGTTAGATGCAATTTTGGCGAACCTTCCTGCAGACCTTGGACTTCAACCTCTAATGTCGAATTATGATCCTAATATTCGAGATCAAGTTCGAAGAGCTTATCTACAAAAAGGTCTGTGTCAACCTAGAAATCATACATTTCCACAATCAATGTTTGGAGGGTACGTACGACGTTTTAGCCCTATTTGGTTTAATGAGTATCCTACTTGGTTGGAGTATAGTATATCTAAAGATGCTGCCTTTTGTCTTTGTTGCTATCTCTTTAAATCAAAGTTTGAAAAAGTGGGTGTGGATGCCTTTACTGGTGAAGGTTTTTCTAATTGAAAGAAAAAAGATAGACTGGAAGTTCATGTTGAAGGCCCGGGTAATGATCATAATATAGTTGCTTTTTTGGATTGTCAAGCTCTAATGAATCAGAAGCAACATATTGAATCAATTATCATGAAGCACTCATCTAAGTCTCGTACTGACTATCGCAAGCAATTGACTGCAACACTTGATTGCATTCGATTTTTATTGCGACAAGGTCTTCCTTTCCGTGGCCATGATGAAACAAAAACTTCAAGAAATAGAGGAAACTTTCTTGAGCTTTTGCAATTTCTTGCTGATCATAATGAGAGTGTTAAGGCAGTTGTGTTGGAGAATGCTCATAGGAATCTACAATTAACCGCACATGATATTCAGAAATAGATTGTAAATGCAGCTGTAACTGAAGTCATTAATGCTATCATTAGTGATATTGGAGATGCATTATTTTCTCTTATGGTTGACGAATCACGTGATGTGTCAATAAATGAGCAAATAGCAGTTGTGTTTCGATATATGGACAAAAAAGGCCAAGTAATTGAAAGGTTTATGGGCATTCAACATGTTACTAGCAAGGAATAAAATTTCGGGTTTCGAGGAAATTTTCGATGGAAATTTCGAAGATTTTTAAATTTCGACAAAAATTCGACGGAAACGATGGAAATTATTATCAAAATACGGAAATTTTGAATGAAACTTCACAATATGTTTATTTTAACATATTATCTACTACATTGATAAAAAACATTGAAAAAAATCAAATTATATGGTAGGTTTCATGTGATATGTGATGAATATAATGCGCGCTGGAGGCAAATACTATGAAATAAAATTAGTATAATGAATAAATAAAATTAATATATTATTTATACTCTATAATATATACACTAAATTCTATATACTTTATAATCTATACTCTATATTATTTAAGATATCGTATAGAATATTAGGGTTTAGGTCCTTTAAGATATTTTTAATTATTTTTTATATAAAAAGGTATTAGAGTTTATTGGTTTAGGGTTTAAAAACAATTAAACGAAACTCCAACACGGCCAAACGAAATCTCAAATCATTTTTTTTTTCAATTTCCCAAAAACCTCAAACTATGATATGGTATATGATATTAGGGTTTAGGTTCTTTAGAATATTTTAAATTATTTTTTATATTGAAATATATTAGAGTTTACAAATTTAGGATTTAAAAACAACTACATAAAACTCCAAAAAAGCCAAATAAAAACCCAAACTATTTTATTTTCTTTACAATTGACCAAAGGCCCCAAACTCCAATCTACCCTAAACGGCTAAACCTTTAATTTTTTTTCTCTTTTTTTTCTTCTTCTTTTTCTTTTTTTCTTTTCTTTTTTTCTTTTCTTTTTTTTCTTTTTTTCCTTTCTTTTTTTTTTTTCTCCCTTTTCTTTCCTTCCTTCCCTTTTCTTCTTTCCCCCCGAGTCTCCACTCTCAGCACAACTTTTCCACTCTCTCTCTCTCTCTCTCTCTCTCTCTCTCTCTCTCTCTCTCTCCACCCCTGCTGCGCCGCTGCCTCGCCCCCCCTGCCGCGCCCAAGATCGCCGCGTCCAAGATCTCCCTCGATCTCCCTCCTGCGGTCCTGCCGCGCCCCCCGGCCACCCCCTGTCGCCGCCCCTCTTGAGGCGGCTGGGTTTCTGACTTTCTGGGTTGTTTCGAAATTTCGAATATTTCGCCGAAATTTTCCGAAATTTAGTCGAATCCGTGTTAAAATTTCGGAACCCCCTAAAAAACGAAATTTTTCGACGAAATTTCGCCGAAAACTTCAAAATTTAAACCCTTGGTCCCAACCAAAGCTGTTCGCCTGTTCCTTTGCCCGAAAGATTAAAGAAAAATTGTGGGGAAAAAAATCAAAATTGAGTGATAAACTGATAATCAAATAAGGGAGCATTGGGCAGAGAGATTGCCAATCCACGCAAAGTACTTAATACATTTTTTGAGTGTTGACAACATTCACATGCACTGATCCACCGCCACCGTCCGATACAAATTGATGTTGAAGTTTCCGATGGCATTTTCGTAAAACTGACCATTACTAAAAAATATCATAAAGTAAAAACAAAAACCCATCTCCCCAAAGCCACCAAAGCCACCAAAGTCATCAAAGTATCACAGACTTCACAGTTGCTTCACAGACTGAGACTCAGAGAGTGAGTGTGTACTGTGTCGGTGGTGAAGGAGAAGAAGATGCCGCGCCGCCTGCCACGCCCCCCCCAGCCGCGCCGCCTGCCGCGCACCCT